>NW_027342193.1:139934-144752 GCF_012295235.1 Primulina huaijiensis
TATCACTAAAAATGATAAGTCCATTTTTGACAAAACATGTGCATAATTCATTTTTTATGCATCAAATAAACTACTTTACTTACTGGATTGTGCATCTCTTCACCGAATCCAAAATTGACAAGAATTGAGTTGACAAACATTGATAATCTATTTAGCAGAAATGATCCAGCTCCAAGCTGAAATAGAAACATTAGAGGTATCAATTAGCATATATTAAAGTTTAAAATGGGAGAAGCCAAAGATAACATAGGACGTCTCAAATGATAACAAATTCATAAAATAACTAGAATACTGACTGCTAAACCACAAATCGTGCTATAGAGAGCACTTTTTCGGCCAGTTGGCAACAATTTCATTCCCTGCACAGAATCCAAAAAAAAAATTCAGTAAAGGAGCTGCTATAAAAGATAACAAAGGCATCTGATGAAATGTATATTTAGAATATCGAATTCAAATTTTAATGAAGGTACCTGGAAGAGAATGATTATGACTACAAGGCAGATTCCAATGGCCATTGAACTGCTATAATAGAAAGGAACCCAGCCACTAACTATTGGGGCCAACAACAGCAAAATAAAACCAATAGCCAGGCAAAGTAAACGCCATCTGTGAAATTCTGTCCAAAACATATACACAAATGGAGAGAGAGTGAGGCATAAATGAGTTGGAAGATAGACTAGAAAGAGATAACCAGATGATGAGAGCACCATTGTAAAAACCTCAAGCATTTAGAGACCAACCTATTTTAAAACTGACAAACACAGAACCATACAAGTTATTGGAAAACTTAACATCAATGTATTTATCTTGGTAGGGGGAAATAACAGAGCTCCATATCCCATCATGGATACTTTCCCAGTTATCCTTCCCACAATGGCACAATCCAAGTGAAGAGTTGCTGCAAAAAGAAAAAATGGTCAGGGACTAAAAATAAAGATAAGAAAATTGAATGCATAACATGTAAGAATTTTTCCGAAAAGCTTCAATTTAACCAACCTGTGCAAACACATCTGAATTTTGTTATACGATTTCTCTGGGATTCCATTGGAAGGAACCACGTTGACCCGGCGTGCACTGGAATAATTCCCAATTTTTAGTCTTGAAAGCCCAGAAATAGGAACACGTGCACACCGTACTACACCATCACATACTACACCGTCAGATGGAATGGATTCCACAAGGACAGTCGGAATCACATTTACTACATGATGATTTTCCACCTCAGCACCTGAAAGTTGAAAGCAAGACATCGGATATTTCTTCAAGGTAATGACACAAAGAACAAAAAAATATTCCCATTAAACAGTAAAAATTTCATTAAATTGGCTAAGGAGATGAAAGTAAAGTGCAAATATATGTCATTCGATATGACCTATTAGTATATACAATATCAAATTTATGGAAAAAGTATGTTCTTCACAAAACCAAGCTCCTTCAGCTGTAGATGCTAAAAGATAATGACCACACAACAGTTCAAAAATAGTTTAGCAACACCATCAAATCACTTCAAAATTTTGTAGCATCAACAAAGTCAAGAACAAGATTTGCCTTGACTGGATTTCCTATCATTATTTTCGGAAGAGCGTCAGAGATCAGAGATGGATACATTTTATTTCTTTTCCTTGTATTACAAGTCACCAAGGAAAAAATCATCAGCAACTTTTGGGATGGTATATTTCATAGAATACAACCTTGCACTTGGGATAGACTTTGTAAAGTAGGATAATTAAGCTGCAGACATCAACAATGAAAGCCTTTTATAATTACGAGTCATAATAGTTGTATTGATTAAACTTTTAAGAGTTACCAAAACTTCAACATCCCAAATACAACGTCCCTCGGCATTTGCTAACATAAAATCCACAATCCTTCTCGCATAATGGCACAAGAAAAATATTGAAGTCCCTCGCCCAATTCTGCTTCCCCTCCCCAGTAGCATTAGCAGTCACATGTTGATCACAGATAATCATCTGCCCAGCTCAACAAACTGCCAATCTCAATTGGAAACAAGTAATTGCCGCCACTGATTTTTACTCCATATGGGGGGTCGCCTTCAAAAGTTTTCTGATCTTACTTTTACGGTAGTTTAATATTCAAGAAGTACATATATTATGTTTTCAACCCCAACATTTCCTAAGAAGAAATCATTACCTTTTCATTATTATCTAACTTGGTCAGAAATTCAGAATATAGAAATCCAAAACTACCAAACTAACATGTCTTCTACAGCCTTCCATGTCTACATTGTTATGATAGAAATTAAATGAGAAGAAAAATATCATAAGTGGCCCCATGTTATTTCTAAACAATTTTAAGTTTTAAATAAGAACGATGCATACAGCCACTTAACTATTTCCAAATACCGTGCAAAAGATTCTACCAAGTACCGACTAAGCAACAACCCCATGGAAAGGGACTTAGATGATATCTGATTAAACCACCTAGACAATTTACAATGGTTATTATTTTACTAAAGCCATAAGAACCAAAGTAACAGATAGAGTATGAAAACCATGAATTTGCAAAAAAGAACAGAAGATTGGAAGGACAAAACGGCTTACTTTGCACGCTTTATTCACCGGAAAAAAACATTCTTTGTACACATGATTCATAATAAAAGAGTTCAGTTACACTATCAACACTGAACATAACTATGTAAAGAAAACCAAAATTTCGAAAATCATTATACAAAATAATCTGAGTTCAGGGCAAGCAATTACAAATTTGGCGAACGATAACCAGGATTTTTAAGCCGAGCCCTATGGTTGGATGAGTAGTGATTACCGGCGAGTGCTGTCACGCGACTGGAGCGTGAAGAGACAAATATCAGTGCCAGAAGGTACAACACAGTAGCTGCAGTTGTACCAGAAGAAATCTCCATTATTGTTTGTTCATTTGAGAGTTCAAAGGCAGACTTCGAGGGAGAGGAAAAAGGCGGTTTAATTGGATAAATTCCTGGTATATATTGTGATTTTCTGGGAAGTTTTGTAATTTTCAGGTTTCTTTGGGCTTAAATGAAAATAAGCTTTGTGTTGGGCCTTCGCAAAACATTGTTTTAATTTTCGAGCTAGGTTTAAATAATGTAATTTATTATGTTGCGAGATATGCATGAATTTTTTTAGTGAGTGATTTTCCATGTTGAAATTGAACAACGTGAAATAAATATTGAATTAAAAATAATCTACTTAATTCATTTAAAAATATACCATATATTAAGATATCGTTTGGTTCGTGTGATAGGATAAGTAAATGATATATAATAAGNGTGATGAAATTTGTACTCCATTTTTTTTTAAAAAATATATCTTTATTGAAATTCGGAACAATACTAATAAATATTTTTTTTTTGCTTTGTTACCCAAGACACGGGTTTTATTCTTATAATTGTGATCTACCGTGCAAAGCTCTATACTAAGCTAATTGTGAACATAATGAAGATTGCACTGACGTGGGTGTCAATGTGCCAAATCGTAAAATCCTATGCTTGACAAACACAAATATTTTTTTGGTACCATAAGAAAACACTTCAAAAGATTCAAAATTATTTTAGATTGATTTTCTGTATAATAATTACTTTTATATACAACAAAGGGATAGAAAAAGAGAAATAAAAATGAAATCAAATCGTTTTTATGTAAAAACAAATAAATTTTACATGTACATTTACTACAAAATGATTATAAGATTTTTAAAATTTTTTATGTTTTTTAAAATATTTTTCCCTCGAAAAATAATTTTTTTTAACAAAATTACATTTATCTTCATGTTTTATGTCATGTCAAATTTTCATCGATAATACTTGTAGAACTTGTAGCTATTTTTTTAGGAAATGATTTATGTAAAGAACTTTATAACTTCAAAATATATCATGAAAAATTTAGAAATTATGGTTCTTGTAAAATAAGTGTCACAATGATAGTAAGACTATGGTTCTGATCATGCATCATATTAATAAATATTTTTATATTTAAACAGAATATTGTAACATTATATACTTATTTTCATATAAACAACAAGGCACATCATAGAATATCAGAAAAATCAATGACCATTTACAATACTAACCAAAATGAATAAAAAAATCATCACACAAACAACCTCAATAAGAAAAAAATGATAACTCAAAGTTTAAAAATAATTTATTTAGTATAATAACAAAGAAATTAAAATATATACGAGCAACAAAAAGCATAAACCAATCTCAAATTAAAATATTAACTCATATTATTTACAATTTGTATAAATTTTCCAATATTTTTTTCAAATAAAGAGATGACGCCTTATTAACATCATTATTTAATAGATAATCTATTTCTTTTAAAAAAATACACAAAAGAAATATGATGTCTTAAAATCATCATGAAAAAATCCTTTAATAAAACCATTAAGAAAAATAGCTGTAAAAATATAATACGAAGTCACATATTTTTTCTTAAATTAAAGAAAAATATTAGACCGTTGACAAAATATATCTGGTAATAACAAAGCATATGTTAACTTGGGATATAATTTAAATTTATAATCATGCATACTCATTGAATTAGAACAAAATCGCATGCCAAAAATCTATTGGATGTTATCTTTTTTTTAACAATTTATCTATGTTTGTCGTCCACCAAAGGGGTCCTAGATCCACCAATTTTTTTAAATCCACCTATTATTTTCACAATAAGTGATACTACAAAAATAATATAAACAAACATATAAAAACTCGAATTCAAATACCCTCTATCAATATAAATAAAAAATTTTGAATAAAAAATATAATAATGTCGTAAAAATTTTGAATATTGAATTATTGGCAGAAGTCTGGAAATA
>NW_027342193.1:145859-154963 GCF_012295235.1 Primulina huaijiensis
AATTATTAATTAGTAATATATTCTTAAAATGATTGAATAAATAAATAAAATTTTTAAAATTAATCTATTTTAAAAATTATAAATAAAATTAAAATATTATATTAATTATTAAATTTTCATTAATTTTCATTTATGCAGACAACTGAAAAATCGATTAATATTATAGAAAATAATTAAAATTTTATAATAACATAAATATGCATTTATTGTGATAATTAAAATAGTAATACAAATTTGAATATTAAATAATTGTTAATAATAATTATAATATTACGGTTATAAATAATATAACAATAATTAAAATATAATCAATAATAATTATTTTAAATTTGTTGAATTTATAATTATCGTAAATTTTAAAATATTAAAAGAAAATTTAAATTAATCAAATATTATTTTTCTCCTCAAAGTATTATATAACTACTAACAAGAAGATAATAATACATACAGTGCGGCCTGGGTGTGAGCTAAACGACCATATCAAAATCTTAATCATGCACATCAAATACATGATAATTGAAAGATTAAAAATCAATCACTCCTTATCATGCACACCAAACAATACAATGTCTAAAAGAAGTAATGGCATATTCTAATTTAGATATATATAATTAAAAAATGGTAAAATTTAACAGCAAGTGCCAAAAAGATCAAATTTAATTTATAATAAAATTAGATCCTTTATCATTTATTGAAAATCAAATAATCGATAATCTAACCAAAAACAATGTTATTTATTTTTAACCTCGACGAGTCCTGTCCGCTCACAAGCATTTTCAGACCAGATTTTAGCTCCCCTATACCTTCTTCAAGAACAGCACAAACTGGAAAAATTTGTACACCACTCACTCTTTGTTTTAATTCTTCATACACTGCTTCGGCTCCGTCTTCATCGATTTTATTTGCCACGACTATCGACGGTCGATCTGATAGCCCCTCCTGATAAAACTCCAATTCCAACAATAAATCTTTCAGTTGTTCCCAAGGAGGTATGCCCTTACTACCATTTAATGCAGCAGCCAAGTCCACCACATAAGCCAAGACTCGGGTGCGTTCTATGTGACGTAAGAAAGCGTGTCCAAGGCCACGATTTTCGTGTGCTCCACGGATAAGACCAGGGATGTCAGCCACGGTGATGGAAATGTCGTCATAGTTTAGTTTTCCTAAGTTAGGCCTCAAGGTAGTGAAAGCATAATGGCCTACCGTAGGTTTAGCTCTCGACATAGCACCAAGAAGTGTGCTTTTACCGGCATTGGGCATTCCTATTAGGCCAACATCTCCGATACTCTTGAGTTCTAACAAAAGCAGGACCTCTGAACCAGGAAAACCAAGATTGAGTTGCGAACCGACTTCATCATCAGAAACTTCAGCGTTTAAGTTGGTATCTCTGCACATCTTTGAACCTTTTGCGGAAAGTGAGTTCCCCAAGCCGCCTTCCCCTCCCCGAGCCACAATTATTTGTTGGCCAGGATATGTTAATTCTGCAACATTATATTGTATTTGTTGTTTTTCAGCAAAATCTTCCTCACAATCAGATCCAGACATATTTATTTCACCACCCAAATCCTTGCACTCACTATATGCTTCATGTATATCGGGTTGATTTCTTAATTTGTCTGTGGAAGTAGAAAATTGAGGAAAAACTTCAGATTTTGAGGTGCAAATTGGTTCTTTGAAGAGCCCTTTGCTCGAATAAGCTGCATCCTCAACAATAATGTCGGTCTTATCCAACTTTCTAGTTATGCCAGTGAGAGATAGCCGAGAAGATACAGATGAACTTGTATCAAGCATCCCCGGAATGTCCCAAGGATCCAATACTATGGAAGAATCCTTCTCAGCTAAAGAAGAAATTTCGCCCTCGAGAAGATGAATGACTGTGCCAAGAGGTACCTGAACAATCTATTTTATGAATGTATTGTCAGTCAATTCTTTCAAAGTTTACACTGAAGAGAGATGCTGAAAATAGATGAGATCAATAAATGCATGATACAAACCTTGTCTGATCCTCGACATCCTATCAGATTTTTTGAGGCTCCATGTCCCCCTCGCTTCGCATTCTAGGACGAAGTTGGAAAATTAATCCAAGCCTCTCAAGGCAATAATAAATATGCATAAACAACCACACATATAACCCCTCAAATAAGAAAAAATGGTGATCACAAAAAGAAGGGGTAAGATTAAAAAAAAAAACAAAGGATACGAGGGAATAGGTTATTTACAATATGATGTTGCAGACTGCTGAAGTCCCATACTGCTGCAGAACATTCTAGAATCACGTCTCCACCTCTTCCTCCATTGCCACCTGCATCACGGTGCACATCAGACTGTGAAAGAGACACAATAGAAATAGTGAGTCTACGTTGGCAAATCATAAGAATTTAAATCATTCTTCAGAGCAAAGTTAACCGAACAAATTTCAAATATATCACCTAATGAGGACTAATGCTCAAGCTGGCAGACGAAAAACAGGGTGTCAACATTGTTTAGAAACTGAACCACAGAAAAGCCCTCAGTGTGCGCATGAGGCTCGTGTAGCAATGGGGGTTGGTCCACACATCTAGGTGCAAGCCAAAGTGGAGGCTTTTTCGAAGAACATGCCTTGGAAGGCTCAAAGAATGCTTTTTAATGTGTTCATGTAAGGCAAGGTTGTAAATGGCGGGAGGCGGTGGCGGGGCGATCGGTGACCGCCTACCGCCTCGGCCGCCTAGGCGGTGCCCAAGCGGTGCCTAGGCGGTTGAATTTTTTTAAGCAATTTTTTATAGATAATCATGCAATATAATCACAAATAGTCATCATTTTTTTATGTAAAATGTGCAATTAAATAATGTTAAAACACAAAGAAACTTCATACAATATAATATCATCTAGATAATGTGCAATTAATAAAGTTTCATCCTCATATTAATGCTATTATGCTAACAAAGTAATATCATTACTTCAACTTGTCCTACAATACCCGCAATATTATGTTTCATCCTATAAACTCTTCTTTTAATAAGACTCTTACACAACTTGCATGTGATCCAATCTCTTTTCTCTTTATTATACAACACCCCATATTCCCAAACAATACCATTAGACTTTGGGAATACGGGGTTGTTTGGTGGTTGAGACTTGAGAGTGAAAACCAAAAATAAAATAAAGAAAGTGAGGTGTACTAGGGTTTTGATATTTAAAATTAGTTGATTTTGACTAAGTTTTTAAAATTGTTGACTAGGTTTTTAAAATTGTTGAATACAACTTAAAAATCTTGACTACCCGCCTCGCCCGCCTGCTCGCCGCCTCGACCCGCCTCCCCAACGCCGTATAGCTTGGGCCGCCTAAAACACTCGTCTCATGCATAGGCGGTGCGGTCGAGGGCCGCCTACCGTGCCTAGGCGGCCGCCTCGACCGCCATTTAGAACACTGATGTAAGGACTGCATGAAGTCAAGATAAAATTTATTGCAGTAGCCAATTTTGCTCATAAACCAAGGAACATACGTTTTATTGTAGTTGAATAGTTCGTAAAATATATTGAAAGCTAGAACTTCCTAGAATATTATGCCTTATTGTGCATGGCCGAGTCGATCCAAAAGGTTGGTGTGTCTACGACTAGGCAACAAGCCACCCTGCTTCCTCGCACTTTTAATTACAATGGGAATCGATTCAAAGCAAAAGAAAATATCCCCACATGTCAAGCATAAAAGTAAATCTACCATCAGGTTTTCCATGACGATCATGACGACTACGACGAAAGCTGGTGCAACCATTGCCACCTTCACCTCCTTTAGCCCATAGTCTGAACCTGTCTATCATTCTCCGCTCCTGCAAATAACAAATAAGTAAGAGTGACCTCGGTAATCGACCAACATAACATACATTTAAAACTATAAGTAGAAATGTGATGGACGCTCAAATTCTTGCATCTGTACAACCAATTACCAAAGTATAAAAAGATGAGAGTGAGTGAATTGTGGTTAATGCTCCCCGACTAACAAGAAATGATGAATATTTTAAAACTTCCAGTATCATTGCTAAGAACAAAATATACTAAAAAAATTCAACTTTTTATCAGATCATACTCTTTAAGTCTTGATATTTTATCCAAATCATTTAGTTCCGATCATAATTCATACTTATAACATTTGTTTGATATATCCTTTTTTATAAGACTTATTTAGGAAAGCTTTTCAACTTCAAAAATATACTGGCTCGGATCTAAACCAAGGTGGAAAATACCTGTAATGGAGCCATTTTTGTTTTCTTGTTCGGAATATCTGAATATGAACAGGCTCGGCATAGTGATTTGGGGAATTTTGCAGCAAACTCCAAATATGAAAGTGCATACCTACTGCCTAACCACATCTCTCTTTCAACAGTCAGCCACAAATTCTTGACCTCCCAGCACAACAGAATGGGTGTCCCAAGCACAAATTAAACACTCACCTACCAAGTCATTTCACCCAAATTATGCACCAATAGGCACCCATTTAAGGGTAATTTACACTGACGAATAACAGTACCAAAGTTCCTGCAGTTATGGCCAAAAGAATAGATTACACGTAAATTCCTTTGGAGAAGATGGAGGAGAGTAAAGCTCGATTCGATAAAAGCTCATTAAACAAGTTCAAACGAGCTTTTATCGAATCGAGTTTGAATAGCCCACAAACAATTTTGTTCATTTGTATCCCTATTTATGTGTATATAATGAAGCTACAAAAAGAACCTCAAGAAAAAAAAATCCCGATAAACCTTAACAAACAGAAAACCAATGGAAATAACATATGTTGTTCCCCTCAATCACCCATACATCCAAAATGATTTATTTGGCCAACTTGCATAATTCTCAAAGAAAGGGATCATCTTCGCTGTGTATATAGCCCATGATTGATATTTGAAAAGCAGAATAAAGTACCAATCTTACTCACACATTTCATCAAACAGGTGATGGATTCATACTGAGCTCACTTGGCCCTTGACCTCTCAAAGCAAGCTTCAACAAAATGAAGCGGTCCAACAAAGGACCGTCAGATTACCTTGACAAATAGAACTAGATATCCGCTAAAGAAGACTTTCAAACAAAATGAAGTCTCGCAAAACAAGGGGCAAACAGCCGAAAACTCACCCGTCCCGAAGAGTTTGTGACTTTGTGTAACATTGGAGAAGGAAGATCCCCGCCGGGTAATTGAAACCAGTCAACTGGCGGCCCGGCCCAATTGTGGGCAGTTTAATCCATTAAGCTTTTGGTAATTATTTCAGTCCATTAAATTTTTTTGTTAAAAATCCAAGATTAAATTTTTTTTTTATTTATTATTTTTTTAGGTACAGTTTGGTTCATGGTATGATATATATAGTATGGAGATAAGTAATATTTTGTAATAATAAAATAAATAGAAAATGATAGTTAATATAGTGTTTGATTAAATTGATTTGATTGATTAAATTTGAGATAATATGATATTATCATTTTGTCATTGTTGAAAATATTAATAGAATATTAATAATATTATTTATTAAGGGCAATATCGTAATTTTATATTATTGATTTGATTGATGTGAGATAAATTATTACGAATTTGATTGATGTGAAATAAATAATTAATAATTTGATTGATCGAGATAAATAATACTTGTACAAAACAAGTGTTATGATAGGACTATTTATATTAGTACTTACAAGTACTTGAACCAAACAGTACCTTAGAGTATTAAATACGGATGACAATTGAGTCGGTATAGAAGGGGTTTGATCAACCTGAAACATAGGACTCGCCTCGGAAGCACGGCGAGTTTAATCTAGATTGGATCCGCTAAAAATTTATGCTTTTAATATTTAGTCATTATACAATAAAAATAAATTTAAAAATTAATAAATCGTTAAATTTAATTTTTCGACTTTACATTTATAATATTTATGAAAAAAATTTATCATAAGTTGAAATCCATTAATTATATTCAAATCATAACAAAATAATAATTATAAATATATTTTTCATTTTAAAACATAATCATAAAATAAAATTATTTCAAATCCATTAATCTTTTGGTAATTAGTTCAAGTCATTAATTTCTTTCTCATGACCATGTATAAAAATCCAAGATTAATTTTTTTAATTTATTTTTTTAGAGTATTAATTACGAATGATAATTGGGTCGGTATAGAGCGGGTTTGGTCAAATTGAAACACGGGACTCGCCTCGGAAACACGGCGAGTTTAATCTAGATTGGACCCACTAAAAATTTATGCTTTTAAAAATTTAGTCATTATACAATAAAAATACTTTTAAAAATTAATAAATCGTTAAGTTTACTTTTTCAAGTTTATATTAATAATATTTGTGAAAAAAAATAATATTAAGTTGAAATCCATTAATTATATTCAAATCAAAACAAAATAATTTAAATATATATTTTTTTTAAAACACATCATTATAAAATAAAATTATTTCAATTCTAAAATATTAAGAACTAAAACTAAAAATTAAATATACATTGTTTAATAAATAAAAAAATATAAATAGATTCTTGTAATATATGTATAAGTATATGTATACTTGTACGTGTATATATATATAGTGGGGAACGGTCCATCGAATCTCAAGACCCGTCCCAAATCTTGTTGTGAACCTGTTTGACTTGGTCTAAACACGTTCTATCGGGACAAGTTTAGATCAGCTCATTGTTATCCTTAATAAATATAGGTTTTACTCAACACAAAATTCTTATGAAACCATGTGACGGATTTCCGATCCAACCTGACCATTAAAAAAATTTATGTCAAAATATTATTTTTTATTGTAAGTATGTATCGAGTTGACCCATTTAACAATTATAAATTCACGAGATCGTCTCACAAAAACCTAATATATACCCATATATGACCCTAAAAAAAGGTATGATGTACGTCAGCTTGAATTATCATTCAAAATGAATTGTAACTACATTTGGAAATTAGAAAATGGCGCTCCAAATTAATAAAGAGATCAAATATTTTTATGTTAACACAAAAACTCATGTGAGATAGTCCCATGAATCAATTTTGTGAATCGAGTTGACTCGTCGTATATCCCCTAATGCTAATATATATGCAAAATGAACTAATAAATTTGCAGTTATTCATTTCATCAATCATAAGCTACTTCCTTTATTAAGTGATAATTGCAATTAATTGAAATATCCTAAGGAACGAGTCAGAAAGTGCCACCTGCGAGTAATCCATCTTATGGGGCCAATAATTTAATATATCTTAATAAATCAGATTTTATATATGTCACGTAGCATCACTACTGTGCTGCAATATTATATATTCATGAGATATTATATATACAGCATTGAAATTGATGGGGAATTAGACTGGTCAAATTCCCACAAAACTATAGGAATCGAATTAATTGTATATGATCATATTAGTTATAATAATTCGCAATGTTTATTGATTTAACATGACATAAGTCTGATTTTTCTTCATGAAATCATTACACGCTGCTCGAATTAGTCCAAATTAAGATATCTAATCAAAATAGCCTATCTCTTTTTTTCGTTTTTGATCATATAACTAACATGAGATCAAATGCATCTGTATTATCTTTTGACATGTTAACAACATTCGGCGTATAAAAGAGTAAAAGCGTAGATGATATATCATTTTTAGACCAAAATTCAATTGAAGTCTTTTTTTGCCAAAGTTTATACATGCTTTAGACACATGAATGCCATAGATCATTAAGTTGTATAATAACTAAAGAAGCATATGTATTTCTTGTGTGGGGGTGGTCAGTTGCCAACCTTCTCCACACACCTACTTCTTTCCATGCATTAAATCTTATCTCTCTCCACACCTACCAAATGAAAATCAATCTATATNAATTGAGCACACTTCAAATCATGAACAATGATTCTTGAAGTAGGAACATTCAAGTACTACAATTAACAGAAAAGATAACAAACACCAGAAAGATCGAACTTTGAAGAACAGGTAATCGAACTACATGAACATAATCACTAAACTTGCAGCTGATTCATATACCTTAGGCATGAGATCCACGACCAACAATGGACAGCAAAGCTTTCTTCACGATCAGAACCGGGTATACACCTGGACTAAAGCACGACTTCGAAGAACTATGATCAATGGTACATTTCTCTTGATGCTCCGTAGCCCTGTCGTAGAACGACGAATCCCAGCTCGAAAACCGCTTTCGCCTGTGGGTAAAGGTGTTAGACCTCGGTGTCGTGGCTGCATCAGAAAACGAGGAGCGTGAGGACGGAGACCACGACAGAGAGGAAACCGAAGAAAGGGTGGATTTTGGAGAGGATGAGAAATATTGGTGTTTCTTGGGGTTCATTCTCCTGAGCAAATTGTAGAGAAGCAGCTTGGATCTCGACCGAGTCTTGGAGTATTTCTTGGAACCGTTGGCGTAGTAAGAGGGCGGAGGAGTAAGCGGGGGGGCGTTGGATTTGTCAGCAAGCGTGTGCTTGGGGGTGCCGGGGCAGGTCTCCCACACGAAGGGCACTGCGCCCGAAACGTCGCCATAGTAGACCCTGAAAGAAGGGTAGGATTTCGAACTTTCCTTGGATAGAAGCTTGTTGAAGAGCTTGCTATCTTCGTGTCTGATTCTGAATGATTTTTGATGAAAATCAGTGCTGCTGGTGAAAGGCATCTTGGGATATTGCTGAAAAGTGAAGAAATTGTGGAGTGATTGATATTGTATAAAACGGGAGAATTTAAGGCTGAAAGGATGGATCTGAAGTTGGGTTTTGTACTTCGGATGAAATGCGACATTGGGATTAATAATAAAAATTATGTATATTATATTTATGCGTGAAGCATCTGTGTCAATATAGTGGCCCTTTGAATTTTTGGTTCAAAATTAAGTTTCTGGTGTCTAAAAATTACGGGTAAATATTGGAAAATATGGAATATTTTGAACTAGAATTACCAGTGTCTTGAGTTCGAGCTCGAACTCTAATTGAAACAAAAAAATATCTTATTATTCAAATTTTGAATCAAGATCGAGCTCGAATACATGTATTTGATTATTTGATGCTTAAATTTTTCTTAGTATTTGGCTAACTTCTGTTCACTTGCATCTCTCATCAATCAGCATGCTTACATATATATATA
>NW_027342193.1:159464-186538 GCF_012295235.1 Primulina huaijiensis
AAAAAGTAAAAATCTCAAACTCTCAAAATTATCACACTACACACTTTATAATATTTTTCTCTCAACTCAATTGTGATTTTCTTCACAAATGAGAGATCTATTTATAGAAAATTTTTACAAATAATCCAAAAATAAAATACATCATTACCTACATCATCACACACTAATTTTCAATATTCAACACCTAATTTTACCTAATTTTCAACATTCAACATTCACATTTTCAACACAAATATTTAACACATTTTTAAATAATTTTTCAACAGTTTGTATATTTATGAGGTAAATCATAATTATATTCTTATTTTCAATTTTTCCCTCAAATTTTAGATTGTATCTTGATTTCGTCTCTACCGTTAGTTTAACATTAAGAGTTGACAGCTAGCGCACGTGGGACTACTTGTGTAGGGTTGACTGTTTACCGTTTTATCAAAAGTTATATTTGTGATAATGGTGCAATTCAAATATTAGAAACGTACAACTGTTCAAGCGCCACGTTTCGATTGTTCTACCAGCAGAGACAATTATTGTCTCCAACAACATTGACTTTATCCTTTTATCCCAGATTGAACAATCAGCATTCATAATCTTTAATGTCATCTCGCTCTGTATATCTAAACCCTAATTTAAGCATTCAAATTATGAGTGAAATTAGGGTTTACATATGTTGGTCGTTCAATTTGGAGGCAAATAATGAAATCATGTGATCATCTTTGTGCGTGCCGGCCATCAACTTTTAACGTTGAATTAATGAAATCGAGACACAATCTAAAACTCAAAAGATATAATTGACACGAACAAAACTATATAGACGTAATTAAGAACAATGACAGACTATAAAGAAATAATCATATTAAGTATGAATTATCCCTATATTTATTATCATGCATAAGATGCATAACTCTATGGTGTCTTGGGGTTTTATGACAACATTGATATAATATTAAAAGTAATTGTTGGATCATTTAATCTGGGGACGAATTTTTAAGAATTAATGTTTGAACTGAGGTGTTTGAAAAAAAAAAAGAAGGAATTCGAACATATGATTTCGACTGCACTTGACTTGGAATTAAATTAATAATATATCATATTAATAATGGATTCAAATTTAATAATTTATTTCTAAAAAACATATATTTAACATCTTCACTTGTACAATTATTTTTTTTAAAAAAAAAGATAGGTCTCTCTCGATGTAATTTCATGTGTGGTCCATTTTATTAAAAATTTTATGGCGGAATTAATTAATTTTTTTTCATGTAGTTTGTTTCTTTATAATTTTAGTTTTTTGTATTATCGAATTTCAATTTTAGTCCGTTGTATTTGTAAGAAAATCAATTTGACGACATGATATTGTTATCATTATTTGAATGTTATCTTAAATGGTCTAAATATTTTTATATAATACATTTTTATAATAATATTTAAATTTTAAATATATTCATTATATAATATTAATTGATTACTCAAATATTTATGTTTTAATAATTTTAATGATTGATTAAATAAAATAACATTTTGCGTATAGGCATAGTTTATTGTGATATGTGATTTGATAAAAAAAAATTTATTTTACAGATTCAGAATGAGAAAATGCTATCTTAGTGAATCTAATTGAGGATTCCCTGTATCTCACATGTCACTTGGCAAGAGTATTGGTAAATAATTAGTATTTCACTCATGTGATGCACGCAATTTTATTTTATGTTACTAAAATTAGTAAGTATTAGCGTTTGATAATTATTTAAAATTATTTTTATATTATAATGAATATATTATAAACAATTACTATATCGAACATTTTATGACAACATTCAAATTAGGATAATAATATTCTATCGTTAAATTGACTTTTTTTATCTTAGTTGACTAGAATTGTTATATATAATTTTTTCTAACAAAATTTTAAAGGAAAAACAAATATTTTTCAAAAAAGTCAAAAAATTTCCATTATTTAGATAAATAAATTTTGATTAAATTTTCAATTGTTTTTTGTATATATTTACAAACAATTAATATACAAAAAATTCATGACGAAATCTTTCATTAAAAAGATGAACGACATAAAATTATATGTATAAATATTTTATTTAATATGTTATGAAGTAGTGCGAACTAAATATATAAAAATAATACGAAACTTAAAATCATAACCGAAATTATATAACAAACGCAAACTTTTAAATGCAATTTATATTTTCAAGAAACGTCATATTTAAATTTGAATTTAAAAAAAATTTGAAAAGACTTTAAGTTAATTACATATTTATTTTCTATTTGTTTAAAAATTTAATGTGGAAGATGGATGTATTAATAGTGCTAAAAAAATTATAGCATAAATTTTATAACATGTGAAATTTTTTTAAATAAAAAGATTTTTATAATAATATTTAAAATTTAAATATATTTTTTATATAATATCAAATGATCATTCTGTTATAAAAATGAATTTTGTACACATTTAACCGTGTGATTGCGCCTCAATTGAAGAGGCGGCACTTTAGTGACTTGGCGGCCCAAGTCCATTGGGCCATTGATTTAAGTGAAATGGTGCACCATTTCGTTCAGATTTATATCTTTTGATTCAATGTTTTTCATTTTCTATAAATATGATTACATTTATTTGTATTTTATACACAATTTTCTCTTCTTCTTATTTTTTTATAAGTTTAGTTCTATAGACGAATTTTTAATCATTAAAACTTAAAATTCAAATTTTCAAGATATAAAATCTCGAGTTTGGATTTTCCAAGCTTATACGCTTAAATTCGAACTTTGGAATTAAATTCAAGAGTTTTTTTTTCTAGTTTTGAGTTTTTAAGCATTTGCGCTTAAATCTAAGTTTTGCAAGATCTAAATTCTTTAAATTTGATTTTTAAGTTTAACGCTTAGAATTCGAAATTGGGAAGTCTATATATCATCTTGATACCGTTCTAAACATTTTCAAAGTTTGTGTGACTTTAAAATCTGCAGCGTTACAATTTTGAGTCGTAATTGTTATTTCTTGGAAAAAGAATTACCAACAACCGTGAGCACGACGGCAGGAGAATATCATTTTGAGAAATAAGAGTCAAACTCTTGCCTCGACTATTTTCTCTAGCTATTTGGTTTACCCATTTCTATCCCGTGATTTTCGAAGACAAATACTATATATAAATTAAACCAACATATTCAAAAGCTTATTCCACATGAATTCAAATGTTCATTCTTTATTAATTTTAATTAGAGCAGGCGGTCTTACAGATATTTATTCGTGAGATGAGTCAACACTGCTCATATTTATAATAAAAAATAATATTTTTGACGTAAAAAAAATAATATTTTTCATTGATAATTTAAATAAAAGATATTTTATATAAAATTGATACATAAAATCATCTCATAATAATTTTTGTGATTTAGTGATTTAATAAAGACATTTTTAGTTGTAATAATAATTGTTTAAAAGAATCCATACGTTGCAGTGTCCTCTTTCGACACAGCCCAACATTAAGTGTACGTTACCCACTTTCTTCTGCTCCACTCCCTTTCCAATCAACTTTCCTTTCGAACTCCACAGTTGCTCGTTCTAAAGACTTCTCGTGGATTCTCTTCTTTCTTAAGGAAAGTTCGGAAAATCTTGAGCTGGTTCCGGAGATGAACCCTGAGACAGAACTCGGTTCTGAGAGGGCTGAAATCGACACGTCTGCGCCGTTTGAGTCGGTAAAAGAGGCGGCGAGCCGGTTTGGAGGGATGGCATTCTGGAAACCCATTTCCCCAAAGAGTGCATCCGAGGTTGCATGTGTACAAATGCATTGTATTTCTTGTTAATTTTTTGTTTTGTTTTAGTTTACCCATTACTTAGTATATTTCTTTATCTGGTGCTATAAATAATGGTGTCGTAGTGTTGCTGCTTTTGCTAGCCTATGAATGTAAAGTACTTCATTGATTTGCCGTCGTCGGTGATGTTGCGATTTGTAGTGTAACTTTCATTGTTTTGGTCATTAATTTTGTCGCTTTTTTATTTGTCTTGTTTTAGCGAGTAGAGTTTTGAAATCTAGAATTTAAGTTAAGATTTCATCTTTTGAGTTTTAATTTCAGGAGATAATTGGTATATAGAACCACAGTGGTTATAAATTATTCCCAGATAATTGCATTTTTTTGTGGTTTGTGTTTTAAATTAACATAATTTGGGGAAATTCCGTTCTTTCATGTGAATAAGTTTCTGTGCTTCCCTGTTTTATGTAATCATATATTGGGTAAACACGTTGCCTATTTTGCAAAGAAGAAGAGGTTGAAATTATTGGCTGTTTCTGGTTATAATTGAAAGTGGCAACTTACAACTTTTTCGTATTAACTATTTATAGATGCTTTAGTTGTTCCTTGGTTTCTTAATCTGGTCTGCTTTTGAAATTTGGGAACATTCTGCCAGATGAAGTAAAAAGAATGTTCATTTATTTCATCTGAAGTATAAACCTTTATCTCTATTATCATTGGAGATCTGTGTGTCTGAACAACAAGACAAGCCACCCAAATTTTTGAATCATGATGTGCATTAGCTGGCCACTTTTTTACTGTGTTGATACTTTTTAACGGATACCATTCATTGACAGAATGATAATCAGATGGTTGATATTGTCAAAGTGGAGGAACAGGCGGCACAAATGGAAAGAAAATTGATTACTAAGGAGAGGGAGACACTTGATGTTCTAAAGGAGTTGGAAACGACTAAATTGATCATTAAAGAATTAAAGTTGAAGCTGCAGAAAGAGGCTTCGCAAGTTAATGTCGCCATGAATGAAAATTCGCAGAATAACAGCTTGAGTTTTGATGTTGAAACAGCAGATAAGGAAAATCTGGAAAGAAATATGAGTGAGCATCCCGACGAAAATTGTAATTTGGGCCTGGCTGCCTCTGCAGCCCCTGGGATCATTCTAATGGAGCTGAAACAGGCTAAGATGAACTTAACAAGGACTACTTCTGATCTTTCAGATATTCGAGCCATGGTTAATTTGTACCACAAGAAAATTGAGACAGAAAGAATGTTGCTTGAGAAGACTCGTCAAAGATTGTCTTCTAATACCGCCAAAATTTCATTTCTAGAGGATGAGCTAAACCAAACAAAACGGAAGCTTGAGATGTCTTATGATTCTGAAGTCCAAGGTGGTCATCCGTCAGATGTTGTCACAAGGGAGCTTCAGAGGCTAAGTTCGGAGACCGAACAATTTAAGAATGTTGGAAACATTGAAAGATCAGAAGTTTTGAGAGCATTGTCTGAGATTGAACAGACAAAAGATGCGATTAAGACAGCTCAGATCAAGTTGGTTGCTGCTAAAACCATGAAGGAAGCAGCCAGAGCTTCTGAAGCTGTGGCTCTTGCAGAAATCAAAGCGCTATCCAGTGCTTCTGAACAAAAATCTGAAGGGGTGACACTGACATTTGAGCAATACTCAACCTTGATCTCTAGAGCTCGAGATGCAAAGAAAGCTTGTCAGGATATGGAAGCGGATGCAATGCTTAGAGTTGATGAAGCAAATCTATCAAACTCGCATATCTTAAAAAAGGTGGAAGAAGCAACTGAAGAAGTTAAAATCAGCAAAAAGGCCCTGGAAGAAGCATTAAGCAGGGTGGAAGCGGCAAATAGAGGTAAACTGGTTGTGGAAGAGGCCCTTCGTAAATGGAGATCCGATCGTGGTCAGAATCGAAGTTCTGTTCATAACTGTACTAAATTTAAGAACTCCCATTCATCCCTCCACAAAGAATCTCACATGCTGGACGTAAACTATCCGAATCTTGTGGATGATGATGAGCTAAAACCAGTCCTGAAGCCAACTCTGTCAATCGGGCAAATATTGAGCAGGAAACTGCTTCTAACCGAAGAGTACGAAAATGGGGTGCGAGCAGAAAGGAACACGGGGAAGCGCAGAGTGTCACTGGGACAAATGCTTAGCAGTAAATATAATTCTGATCCACGCAATGCTGAGAAAGCAGCAGCTGGTAAAAAGAATAACGGACTTCCTGCGAAGAGAAAGAAGTTCAGTTTTGGTCGTATCACCCTCCTTATGTCGAAGCAAAGTAGAAAGATGAAGAAGAAACAAAGTGCAATCTCGATGTGTCGCAGCTCGTAAGATGAACTTTGGTGGATCGTCAGCTAAACACGGTGTTCCTAGTACTTGCCTGGTGTAGGTATTTGCCATGTATTAGTTTTGTGGGACAATCAAAATATGTACTTTTATGACGTAATTATCATGTTTGCAAGTGCCAAGTTGGGTTGAAAATAGCCGTTTCTTGCAAACAACTTGTGTTAACAATATTTATTTGGCCAGATTATCTTGCTTGTTTGTTGTTGTCAACTCTGAATTGAATCTAATATTCATGTATTATACCCCAAATGTTACTGCAATCTCCCAAGAAATAAATAAATCAGGTATCAAATAATACTTCAATTTTGCATTCATCACTAGATTATTATACACGCAATTGATAATGTTATCTCAATCGTCATGTCTTTCCGTCCGTATCTTCTTTTCTTTGACAACAAAATTGCCATTTCTAGTATGTTATAATAGCAAATTACAATCTGATCTATTCATGGTACAAGCCTTAAATGTGTCAGTATCAGCGAAAGAGTACTCTAAATAAATGTCTGCCTTTTTCTCTTTTTCGTGGTGGGGAAGTGTAACGACCCATTACAGGTCCAGTGGACCGCCCATACGGCCCACTGCCCCGATCGACCCAAGGCTATCCCGATCTTGGGTTCTGCTCTATGGGCCTTGGCCCATCTATGGAACTCTTCCCTCACGGGCTTTCCATATGCGTCGTATGAGTTACTCATAGAACTCTCCAGCCCATGCACTGGAGTCTGTGCCTTCCCAGACTCGAACCTGAGATCACATGGATATATAGATACTCAGCACAAGTCTGGTACCAATTGTTGGTACCAATTGCTGAGTATCTATATATCCATGTGATCTCATGTTCGAGTCTGGGAAGGCACAGACTCCAGTACATGGGCTGGAGAATTCTATGAGTAACCCAGACTTGTGCTGAGTATCTATATATCCATGTGATCTCATGTTCGAGTCTGGGAAGGCACAGACTCCAGTGCATGGGCTGGAGAGTTCTATGAGTAACCCATACGACGTCTATGGAAAGCCCGTGAGGGAAGAGTTCCATAGATGGGCCAAGGCCCATAGAGCAGAGCCCAAGATCGGGATAGCCTTGGGTCGATTGGGGCAGTGGGTCGTATGGGCGGTCCACTGAGCCTGTAATGGGCCGTTACAGGAAGACTATAGCCACAGGTGCGAGGCCAGTCGAAAGATATATACTTAATTTCGACAATAATTTATAACTTATTTTTAAGCTTATAGGAAGTATAAGGGGCTCTTCTCTCCACTTGTCTTGATATTTCTTGTCACTTGAAGGAAAGGTACGGCTTTTCTTGACTCCTTTTGCGTGCGTGTGCGTGTGTGTGTGTGTTTAAGAATTGTTACGTAGTGATTCGAAGCTGAGTCAACTTTGTTCTTGGATTCCTATTTGTTAAATTCGTTGCAGGGTGCATGTTTTAGTCGTGCTCTACGAGTTCGTTTGAGCTATTATTTCTGTTTTTCAACAAAAGATTTTGTAATTCTCCTGGTTGTAAGGAGATACGACTGAATCATTTTTTAATTGGATTTGAGAAATTATAATGAGAATATTATTTTTCTGGTGCTTCGTGAACAATCAACGGATTTCGTAGCAAGTTGGGTTACTGCCATGCGGGCTTTTTCATGTGTTTCGCCATTGTTTTGAGGCACTTGTGTGGTATAATCCTGCACTGATTTAGAATGAGTTGTGAAATAGTATGCCATATCATGCAGTGAGGTAAGTTCCGATTACCATTGAAACACTCTGATCCAATTGCAAAAGGTTCGATGCAACGATAACGACAACACAAATATAATTAGTTTTGCTTGTATTTTAGGCGTTTGAAGGTTCTTAGCTGAGCCCATCTGCAATCTATTTAAGTTCCTTGCAACAGAAACGAAGTTTAATTATTTGTTTAGCTTGGGCTCTTAGCTAGCTCGTAAACAACTTGGTTTTGTGAAAATAGTTTACTTCCATGCATTTGTGCCATGGATGTTTAATAGCATATGCATAATTTATCTTGATGCGCTGATGGTTTACAATTTTTTAACACAACCCGTCTTTGTTTCTTTTCAAAGTACCACTCCTGAGTTTTAGATTAAGGTATTTCAATATCTGCAGCATGGACGCGAGGGTGCTCATATTTTTAGTCATAGTCAGCAGCCGGTGCTCTTATGCTAGAGACCATTTTGCTGGAGAAAGTGCACTTATTTCAGGTATTTCTATCCATTATTTCCTTTTTCTGTTTAGTGGCAATTTCTGCTAAAATTGCTCTTACGCCTTTCTCCGGCTAGCAGATCTGCGGTCACTGGAAGACACTCAACATATGGAAGAATTCAGAAAGAATGAAGATCTATGTACTTTGTGCAAAAAATTAGCTTCTGATGCCCTTAAATATCTAGCGTAGAACAAAACTCAAACAGAGATCATCAGTATCCTTCACCAAGCTTGCATTAAAATAGATCCATTCGAGAAGGAGGTACTATGATAAATTTGGCTAGCCGTATCATTTTGTGTGGCAATAATCTTGATATCAAGTCAGTATGTTTAGAACTCCACTTCATGTACGGGGAAATGCTTGTTTCGATGCCACAATATTTGTTTTGTTTCTGATATATTTATCGGCACTTCAAGTCTATCTTCCCGGCACTTCAAGTCTATCTTTGGTAATCTTGTCTTTGCAGTGCATAGTGTTGGTGGACTTCTATGCCCCTTTACTACTGTCAGAGATTTCCTCAATGAAACCTACAGATTTATGCCAAAAAACCGACCTTTGCAAAAAAAAAAAAAACATGTCCGTTTCTCAGCATGTTTCCAAGGACAAATGTGATTTATGTCATAGTGTTATTACAGAGGCCTTAGAGAAGCTGAAGGATCCTGACACTGAGGTAACACTTGGGCTACAGCTTACAGATTAATAAGCATGAAGCTCTTATTTTTTCAGATTCTTGGTGCTAGCATTTCTGGAACCTGTAGTATTTATTACATGCCAATATTTGGATTGTTTGTTTTATTATATTTGAATAGTTCATACTATTATCATATATCTAACGACTCCTTGATCATTTTGGAATGAATTCACCTGGCTTATATCATGAACTAACATTGCTGGATCGAATTGGTAACTAGGATCTCAACTTATGTTTATTTATTTCAGTTGCAGATAGTTAAGCTGCTTATGGAGGCATGTGGTTCAACTGGAAAAAATATCAAGGAGGTATCCATATTTTTCGAGTCGCGCTCGAAGCCCCAAATGCTCTTATATATGCATCATGGATCTCTGAATCAAATTCGTAAGCATTTAATTTGTTATGTTTGATTTGAATTTGAATTTGCAGTGCAAGAGTTTGGTGATTCAGTACACTCCTAATATTCTGGTGCATGCTCAGAAGTTTCTGGAAACCAAAGATCTGTGCACCATATTGCATGCTTGTAATTCAACTCCAGTGACATACACATTTAAATGAAGAATTGTCGTCCATATTACGACCTCTATATATGTGCGTGTGTATATTTATATATGTGTGTGCGTGTATAAGTAAGAAATATCTTTGTCAGACTAATAGGGTATAATCAGCCGCTCTACTATAATTAATGATCAGCACAAAGAGCGAGGAGCGAGGTCATCATTGCATAATATACTATAAATATCAGGTTCTCTCTTGGCATTTATTCTCTATTCAGATATTGAATGCACATATTTATTGTTATTTACTACTTACATTCCACCCCAATTTCACAACCATCACTTGATTACATTGGTTTACAACTTGAGTCTTTCACTGACTTAAGCATCGGAGTAGTCACGCCGAATACTCCTCCGACGCCCATTCACGTGGTTACTTTCTTGTTCTCAGATCTTCTCGACTGCACAAAGGAGGAAAGAAGCTTCTGGTCCATAATACATCTTGCTCCTATTTCCTTCACTATATTGATAGTAGCTCCGGTGGAACATCCGATCTGGCTCATCTATTTCATCCGGATCGTATCAATCGTGAAGCCTCGTGCTTCTTCTATGCCACATATATTTGTTATGGTGTGCTGTTTCCGTGTGGGGTTACCATCAATGAATCAAGCTGCCAATTCTTACACTTAATGCCACCGTCGTTAAATAATTGATTAAAAAACAAAGATTTCATGAGAAACCTACCGTTGGTTTTTAGTGATCATTCTGTTTGTCAAAACTAGTTAGGGACCGTTCATTTGGAATTAAACATCAATATCAGATCAGTGACTCAAAAAACCAAAATTAAAATAGTTTGCATAGACACGATCAAAATTAAAGAATAAATGAATGTGTTCTCGTTTTTGCTTTTGCCTGTTTGATAAAAATTAAAGAATAATGTTAAAGGTACAACCAATATATCGTTACTGTGATATTATTTATCATCATTATATTGTGAGATTTTGTATTCAATATATAGTGAGATTTTGATAAATTGAATTTTTGCGGTGAATTTTTATTGTTGTACAAATATAGATGTACATATATCATCACTCAAAATTAAATGAGCCAATGGTCCAAAAATTTTAATTTTAGTTTCTAGAGAGAGTGATGTTTCTTCATTCCGTAGATATTGGTGTTGGATGGGATTTGAGGCACTAGAGACCAGTTTGTGCCATCATGAGATGAGAGGGGAGGAAAATACCAAGAAATTAAAAAAAAAAAATTATTAAAAAATTAAAAGTAAATAGAAAAAAATATGTAAAAATCTATACTTTACATCAATCATTACCAAACAAAAAATATCATAGATATTAGAGCATCCATTTTTGTGACATTGTGTGCTTTTGCAAGGTTTTACATTAACATTTTTTATTTATTATTTGTGGGTATCAATTTCTACTATTCTATTTTTATTTTTATTTTTAAATTAAATAAAATTTTATTATAAACATGAAATGAAGGAATACTAACATATGAAAAAAATCATCCATAGACGTTAACTAGCTGTTGGAAATTAGTTTGGCATGAATTTTATGAGTGTTATATTCATCTATTTCGGATAAAAAAAATTAGGATTCTAGAAACAAATATTACAAATGAAATTGAGATGATGAAAACGGTAGAGATGAGATTTTTGGAGTGTTTTATGAGATAGAATAATGTGTTTGGATGAATGTAATAAATTATGGAAGGAAATGAATATTTATAGATGAAATTTTGTTTTTATTTACATAATTCTTAGAAATTTAGGTCTTTTATTATTATTTTAACTTTATTAAAATTTATGGAAAAAAAGTATTATTATTATTATTATTATTATTATTATTATTATTATTATTATTATTTTGTAAAATAGTTGTTTGGAGAAGCTCGTGTCGATTTTAATAAATTTATTAAAAAAAATAAAATAACGAGAAATGGGGTGGGAGAAGCCCGTGTGGCGTGGTGGTCTTCCCACCTCACGCCAACACACATTGATGAATGCTCTTAATGAAACAATGGAAGTAACAAACAATGAACGCAAACAGAAAATTCAATCTTGGTATAATAAAATGAGTACGTCTCTTGCGAGACGGTCTCACGAATCTTTATATGTGTGAAGGGTCATTCCTACCGATATTCACAATAAAAAGCAATACTCTTAACATAAAAAATAATATTTTTTCATAGATGACCCAAATAAAATATCAGTATTACAAAATACGACCCATGAGATCGTCTCACACAAATTTTTGCCTAATAAAATGACTACTTTTGAGTTGGATTGAAATATTAAGAGAGAGAGAGAGAGTGAAACGATTTAGAAATTTTAATTTCATCGATTGTTGAGCCAATTCCTCGTTAAGAGGCCAAATACACCAAATAAACACTAAGAGCAGGGTTGTAAATCACGGGAGATGGTCAGTAACCGCTTACCATCTCGGCCGTCTAGACATGTAATGTTTAAGTGGTTGAATTTTTTTAAGCAATAACATTCTCATTTTAAGCTTGTTGGGTTGTTTTGAAGGCCAACAATTCATTATAGAAGACTCGTTGTCTGTTTCTTAATGGGCTTTGGGCCAAAAATATAAAACCCTAGAATCATCAAATCGTTGCTTCTTGGATTCTCTTTACACTCCTCGATCACTTCTTCTTGTCCTCTTTTTAAAGTTGACGTTGTATCTCGTTTTTTTTAAAACTCGAAACTGTAGCTCAAATGATTTTTTCTTGTGTTCTTTTCACACGTTTTGGCCGCTTCTTATCTTCTCTTTAAAGTTGATATTGTATCATGTTTTTCCTTAAAACTTGAAAGGCTAGCTCAAATGACTTTTTTGTCGTCTTCTCTTTACACGCCTCGATCGTCGTTCATTCAGAACATCATTATATTATAAATTAAAATTTGTTGCGAGTGAGATTTTAAAAGGTTTTCGTGAAAGCAGGTAACATTCCCTATTGATTAGCTACAACGGAGTCGGCAAAGGGCAGTGGCTAACTTTGTTGCACCTGGTAAGCCTTTCGACACGATCAAAAAACACGTATATAAATTTGGCAACGTTAAAAGTCTAGGAAAAGTGGTTTTTCATTCAAAAAGGTTCATTGAAACGAGACCCTTTCTGTTTTTGTCTGCTATTTCTGTTTCTCTCTGTCTGTGTTCGAGAGATTTTGAGGTGATTTTTCTTGGCCTTAATCTGGGTTTTTTTTGCATCCTTGTACCTAGTTTGATTGTCGGCCTTAATTTATTATGTTGAAATGTCTGCGAAATTAAGGGGGTATCTTGATTTGGCTTAGGCAGTTTCTGTCCTGTTTAAAGCTGTGATTTTTTTATATTTGGAGGGCTGTGCGACTGAATATTCTTACTGGTTAATTGATTCGTAAGTTTACATCAAGATTGCTTTTTGTTCATATGTTGATACTTGGTTCTTCTTGTTTTTATTCTTTCTTGAGTTAAATTATCATTTCACTCCATTTATTTGTATATTTTGGATGTAAAATTGCAGTGATTTTAAGGGTAGTTGCTGTTTTCGTTCGAGTGTTTATCATGAAGAGAAATCCCAAAATCAAGATTTCTCTAACTCTTCTGATTTCTTTCAGGTTTTGTATTACATCTATTTAGTTTCGAAATATCAAACAATCCCTTGTTGTTGTGATTGAGGTTTGGTACCTAGAAGCTCCTCTTCCTCTTTAGCTTTCTCTAGCACAAACAAAAACCAGGGAATGCTGAAAGATGTGCTTGCGGACTGGACAGTCTTTTTCTTATTTTGATGAGGCCGAAACTCCATTCGAGCCACGGTTCTTGATCCTTGATGCGATTGGACAGATAACTTGTAACCTTCACTGCTGCTGTCAAAACAAAACAGTTACTGAATACTCAAGGGGAAACATTCTTTCGTATCATGACCTTTTTGAGGATGGTTGAGTGATTGCAACCTCAAAGTTTACTGCTTCTCTTACAAGCTTTAGAAACCGTGATAGCTGTTAAAGTAGTGATTCGTAGTTTATTAGTATATATATCTGAGGATGGAAAGTAAAGGAAGTGTGCTAATGAAACAGTACGAGGTGGGAAAATTGCTGGGGCAAGGGACCTTTGCAAAGGTTTATCATGCAAGGAACCTCAAAACCGATGCGAGTGTGGCAGTGAAGATAGTCGACAAAGAGAAGATATACAAGGCTGGGATGATCGATCAAATAAAGCGTGAAATCTCTGTAATGAGACTTGTTAATCACCCCAACATCGTGCAGCTTTACGAGGTAATGGCCAGTAAAACCAAGATATTTTTCGTGATGGAGTATGTTAAAGGAGGTGAACTTTTTAACAAGGTGGCCAAAGGGAAACTGAAAGAAGACGCTGCAAGAAAATATTATCAACAGCTGATTAGTGCTGTAGATTTTTGCCATAGCAGAGGTGTTTATCACCGTGATCTCAAACCCGAGAACCTTCTTTTGGATGAAAATGGGAACTTGAAGGTTTCAGACTTTGGATTCAGCGCCCTTGCAGAATCCAAGCGACAGGATGGATTACTTCACACAACATGTGGAACGCCTGCCTATGTTGCTCCAGAAGTTATTAACAGGAGAGGGTATGATGGATCCAAAGCAGATATCTGGTCATGTGGGGTGATCTTATATGTTCTGTTGGCTGGATATCTCCCTTTCCATGATTCAAATCTAATGGAGATGTACAGGAAAATAGGAAAGGCAGAGTTCAAGTTTCCAAACTGGATCTCTCCCGATGCTCGTAAGCTGATCTCCAAAATGCTGGATCCCAGTCTAAACACCAGGATATCTATATCCAAGATAATGGAAAATTTGTGGTTTCGTAAAGGATTCCAATCCAAGATCCCATGGGCTGATGCATACTCCAAGAACAGCAATATAGAAACTGAAAAGAAAACAGCCATTGATGCCGATGCAACATTGAAGGCAGATATTGATAGGCTCACTTCCTTGAATGCCTTTGATATAATCTCCCTTTCGACAGGTTTTGATTTGTCGGGCTTATTTGAGGAAAATGATAACAAGAGAGATTTCAGGTTTACGTCCGATCAACCCGCCAAGAACATCATATCAAGGATGGAAGATTTGGCCAAACGGTTGAAGCTGAAGATTATGAATAAGGATGGAGGATTACTAAAATTTGAAGGATCTAAATGCGGAAGAAAAGGGACGCTGTCTGTTGATGCAGAAATTTTTGAGATTGCACCAGATTTTCATTTAGTTGAGATGAAGAAAGCCAGCGGAGACACCTTGGAGTTTCAGAAGATGATGAGGCAGGACGTTAGGACATCCCTGAAAGACATTGTTTGGACATGGCAGGGCAACAAGCCTCATGCGGATCCGCAACTAGAGCTATCAGAGTCACAGCCATCCCAAGTCCCGTAGTTGCAGGACCACACGCCTTAATAATCCTGGCTTGCTATTTATTAGCACTAAATAAGTTTGCTTTTGTGGAAGTGATGTTTATGTTATGTTTAATCACATCTAGAATCGGTTATCGTCTTGGAGGAATGCAGTCGTTTCGTTTTAATCAGATAAATATTTTGTTGTTTCAATACGCATCAATAACTACATCATCCAGTTAGGTGGGGGATGTATGATCGACCCAACTTCTTCTTGGTTATTATAATAAAGGCCCTCATCTGTGATTCTTACCATTACCCTTCCCTCCCATCTCACCTATTCTCCGTGTAGCCGCTCCTCCACTATAATCCTGGTTTCTGCCGTTTGAGTTCCGTTTCTCTGACGCCTAGAATTCGAGCAACGATGTGGCCACGGGCATAGCGCCGGTCGAGGTTGGTGACTATGTATATAGTCATGAATCAGAATACTACTTCAGCTACAAAAATTTACAGATCGGGTGTTTTTCTTCATTTCAAGTAAAATTAAATAAACTATAGTCGTGGTCTGATGCAAGATAAGACCCATCCACGACTTTATTTCGTGAAATATAAATATCTTCTACATCTGATTTTTTTTTTTAAATTATTATTCTTACGAATTGTTTTCAAAGCAATGTATGACCACCGAAAATTAAAAAAATTTAAATTTCGTTTCGTATAATTTTCTCCCAAATTTAGATTATAATATTCCATGCATGTGTGAGTAAAGATAAGTTTGCTCACGTTCAAGAAGACAAGATTTTACCTACAACTATTAAATTTTGCTATCCATTCCATTACATAATTAGCCGTTTAATAATGTATCTTATCATATACTTCACAAAAATTATCGTGAGATGGTCTCACGGATTAATTTAGTGGGTCGAATATCTTATATGGGTCATCCATGAAAAAATATTATTTTTTATTGTGAATATCGGTAGGGTTGACATGTTTCACAGATAAAAATTTGTGAGACCGTCTCACAAGATACTTACTCCATATACTTTTTCATATTATTAATTTATCAATTAATTATTTATCTTATATCAATCAAATTATTGAATTTAAATTACAATATTACTCTTAATAAATAATATTATTAATATTTTATTAAATAATAAAAGAAAGAAATAGTAGTTTATATTCATATCTCGAATTTAATCAATCAAATTAAACAAACTATTATTTATCAATCAAATCAAATAATATATTATCTATAATTATTTATTTATTATAATAAATTATTTATCTCAATATTATTATTAAATTTTTAACTTTAAATTGTGCCTAAATTTATAATAATACTCGCCTTTTCATTTTCCAAGGCAAGGTGGATGAATTATTATACAAATCAAACTCATTCTCACTATTTATTGATAACTACATCTCATCAATGCTCAATTATCTGATAAATCCTATACATTCAATTGAGGTTTGGCAGAATAGTTTCGATAATTATTTAGAATGTAATAGATGGCCGACACATTAATTATCCAACTTCTCCATTATATTTTTTTTCTTCTTTCAAATTACTATATTCTTGGTACGTACAATAGTTAAATGATTGATTCATAAAACAGAATAAATAAATATAAATAAATAAATAAATAAATTTTTTGACTAGATTTTGTTATCTAATAAATAAATAAATAAATAAATAAAAATAGGTCTAGAGCAATAACTATTTTACTTGTGGAATCCACATAAAATTAGACAAATGATCTCTCTCATGTCAACAATATCCAGTGTTGTTTGGATGCCAAGAATGGTCTATAAGATAATCATGGATAATTAGACGGTGATTGGAGCATTTATTGAAGGCCAAAATTATTATTTTATCATTAAAAATTTAATGAAATAATCAATTTTTATAAGATCAATCTCCGAACCAATCCAAAAACGTATTATTTTTTTATATCAAAAATAAAATTTTTATTTGTAAATATAGATAAGTTAGGGATTTAAATGGACTTGCTCTTATTTTATTATCACAATTGTCATTCGTTTTGTGGCACCAATTTCTTCCTTGTGCACCCCATCAATCGCCCCCCTCTCCTATTTAATCAAACGCATATCTTCGCTCACTACCCACACACACAGAAGCAGTCTCGTCTCGAATCCTCGCTTTCCATTCAAAGATTTCTTTGAATTATGGGCAATTACAAGTTCAGATTGTCTGACTTGATACCAAACTCCTGGTTTTACAAGCTTAAGGAGACTAACAAAGCAAGAAAAAATCAGCAGAAATCATCTTCTTCTCCATCATCTTTCGCAGTTGCAGAGCCCAAAACACTTCTTTCTGACCACAGAAAATCTTACCATTTCACGAGGGACCTCACCCTCAGCTCCAATTCACCTCTCAAACCAAGAATTTCGGACAGACAGTGCTCTCCCGTGGAACCGCCGAGAAGATCATCCAGAAGAAGAAGAAGAAGCATTAAAAGGAATAGACCGCCACAGAGGTTCCTTACTTCCTCAGTTTCCGCTGATTCAAGCTGCCGGGCCTCGCTGGAATCCGCCTGTACTAAGCCTCCGGTATGGCCCCCGACTCCCCGTGATATTGACCAAACATTATCCTCGGATTACGATTCCATCTCTCCGGAATATGGCTCAGACCGAGGCCTGACCCCCGACACGTTCGACGGCATGCTTTCTTGTTCAACCTCCTGCAGATGCAGCGTCGACAACGACACAGTATCTGAGCACGATCATCTCCCTCCAATCATTACCAAGAAATTACAAGAGCCGACCAAGATTCCAAGACCCTCGGCCGATTTTTCGGAGAGAAGTGCGCACGGGTCCCTGTCTGTTAAGGTAATGAAAGAGGACTTCTCAAGCACTGCCAGTACCACCAGTAGCAGCAAAGATCATCAAAACAAGAGAATTACGAGCCTCGTCGGACGACATTCGCCGAAAGCATTGTCACCCGGCCTGAGGCTCCGCACGAACTCTCCAAGAATCGGAAACCTACGGATTCAAGCTAGGAAGAACACAAGTATAAGTTCAAATCCAAGCTCGGGTTCACGTCGAAGTGTCTCGAACAGTTTTGCGGTGATGAAATCTTCCAAAGATCCTCGGAGGGATTTCAGAGAATCAATGGTGGAGATGATCGTGGAGAACAACATCAGAGCTTCCAGGGATTTGGAAGAGCTTCTGGCTTGTTATCTGTCGTTGAATTCTGATGAGTATCACGACCTCATCATCAATGTTTTCAAGCAAATTTGGTTCGAGTTTCTCCATGTTCGTCTCAAGTAAATTTTGTCTTTTCTTATTGGTAAATTTTTCTTCTTTGTTTTTAGATGGTGTAGTGTATTATTATCTTAAATAATTTGTGGCAGTTTGGAGGTTTGGTGGAGGATATTAAAATACCTTCCAAATTAAATAATTGATTGTTAGAGATTCTTATTTATTATTAATTCAAGTCCTTATTGTTTTCATGTAAATATTACGTTCAATAGGGATTCTATACTTGAAATTTAGCATATTTATACAAAAGAAGCATAAGGGTATCTGAGTTTGGGTTTGATCCCTTACCAACATTTTTACGGACAAGCTATGCGTGTTTTCGAGCAAGCTCGTCATATAGAAGTTGTTCGATGTTGTTTACACTACTAACATGATTTACATGTTATTACATAATTTGGAGTTTTCCCAATACGCGTTGAAAGACAATGATTGCGGGTTCTGATCACGTTGTTAAAAAAAACATAATTTGTGTTCTACAAATGAGTGTGTGATGAGTAGGTGAGCGTTTCACCAATTATCAATTATTCGATTCGCTCAATTAATATTTTTTCGGACGAGTATGTCCGGAGCAAGTTACCTAACTAACTAAGGTAGTTTGCAAATTTTATTAATTTGATCAGTTTACTTAGTACAAACCAAACCAAAAATTAATAATTATGTGTCATAAAAAAACGTACTTTTTGTTTCTTTTGGGACTTTTCATAATACTTCCAAAACTATACATATAGTCACATAAAAATATAAAACTATTTTTTTACATCAAAGAATTAATTAAATAAAAATATAAATCAATAATTTAATGAATAAGCCCATAATTTGCAAAAAAAAAAAAGAGGATGAAAAAGAGTCATAAATAGTCCGTCACGCTGGTAAAAGTATTTTAGTCGAATTGTTAAATATTATGAGTTTTAGTCATATAATTTGTCAATGTTTAGTTATGATCCAATAATTTGAAATTTTTTGTCTATTTTTTTTTTTCAGAAGCCACGAAAAAAATATTGGCTTTGGGCGAGAAAATGGTCAAAACAAAAAAAATTCCAATCTAAATGTGAGAGCTCTGTTTATACGGCGTTGCCTCCAATTTTCACTAGAATAAAACGATATACTAGAAAAGAAAATTACAATAACACATCCTTACAAATATTTTCTTCAGTAATTCAATCCAAGTGAAATTAGGGCAACTAAATACATGTATAAAATAAAAAAGTAGGTCTCTTGTGGGACGGTCTCACGAATCTTTATCTGTGAGATGAGTTAACCCTACCGATATTCACAATAAAAAGTAATACTCTTAACATAAAAAGTAATATTTTTTCACAGATGACCCAAATAAGATATCCGTCTCACAAAATACGACCCGTGAGACAGTTTCACACAACGTTTTGCCAAAATTAAAATTGTTCTATTGGTTAAATTAATGACTCTTTTTAAATGCATGTACATCTCAATTATTTAATTTTCCTTCCAATTTTTTTATTATAAATTTTTTGGAAATTGTTATGTATTAAACTTTTTAAGAACAAGGATAAGTTTCAAATCAATTAAAAAATTATATGTCCAGGCATTGTCTTAAGCATGCTGTGATCTGAGCAACATGATTCAAACTGAAGTGTGTTGAATTATTATTATTATTATTTCTTCATGAAATTTATGCAAGGATTTGTGATATTATATCAATCCAAATTTCTTTTTTCCCTCTTTAAGTAAAAAAATATGTTAGTTGGTAACATGCAATAACAAGTTTAGCATATAAAAACAAATTCAGCAATATATTTTAGTGACATAATATATAGGTAACATGCAATAACAAGTTTGTGCTGTATTCATCTTCAATTAAACAAAATTAAAGCTTTGGTCAGACTTAAAATTTTATACTTTAAAAAGACACAGTCAAGGTGTTCATGTGATAGTAAAAAGAAAAGGAATTGTGGAGTGAACACACAAACAACTGAGGAATTAAGAAGACTAGCTAGGCCCGTTGGTTTGGAAAGGCAACCACTGATTGCGGGTGTCCCTCTCTTTCTGCGACAGAACATCCTTTACGATACCATTTTTTTTTAAAATAAAAAATACATTAAACCATTTTTCAATAGGGGGAAAAGGAACAAGCACTGGATCGGGAACCAAAGGGACGTGTTTTTCAAATTTGGTCTTGTTATGAAACATTGGTATCTCTTCCTCTGATGTACAGAGTATTAAAATTTAAAAATATGAGTATTTAAATAATTATTTAAAATTATTGATGTAACAAGTATATTTAATTATTATATACATTTTTTATACCATTTAATTTTTTTAGCTGATTTTTTTTTAAAAGACACATGCTATTTATCACAAAAAAAAAATCTCCAATTTACTTTGTAACTCAACGTACCCAGCTGCCATCTAAGCAATTTATAGTGACCAATTTCAATTTTTGTAAAAAAAAAATAATATTAATGTAATAAAACTGCGAATGGACTCATAACATGACTAAAATTGAAAAAAGTGTAAGTTACAAAAATAAAAATATAAATTTCCCGAATCTTAGTATAATATGTTGATTTTTTTTTCGTACACAGTTAGATGAAAAATATTCCAAATTCGAGTTTCTCTATGAAAATTTAATGAATTCTCCATTAGCATAAGAAAATCTAATCCATATGCAAAAGTAAATTTTCCTTATTTTTTAAAGAATCAAAGTGATAGAAATACTCAATTGTCTTTTAATTGTTTGAATTGAATGATGTTGCATGCCCGGGACCATGTATCTAACGTGACACAATATCGCGACAAAATTACTGCCCCACAGTTTTTTTTTACAACATGTTTTAATTTATATAATTCAAATTCCTAAAAGTGATTATGAATGCAAAGTATTAAATATTAATAAAACAATTAGGCGATAATGATTTCGACATTAGCCAGTATGCAAAAAAGTAGGTCCTTAAACAAATTTCAAATATATTCTTTGTCTGCTGCTATATCCATCACATGCTATTTGTCAACCAAGGAATTTTTTTTTTTTTTGTGAGGTAAAATAAAATAAACAAATAAAAAGATTGTGAAAATTTCGGTTGAAGTGTTTATAAGTGATTTGAATAAATACTTGATATAATTTTATTTCTTTTAGTTAATTTAGTTTGTTTGTCAACTAAATTATATATTCTCGAGTTTCGATATCAGTTGACAAACAAATAAGTGCGGAAAGAAACCAAATTGTTATTTAGATACAATGATTTATAATATTGTTATGTCATATAGTAAAAGTTGTCTTTTTGTTACTAAAATGAATCGTTTATCTATATATATAGATATCTAAAAAAAAACATGTTTCAAACAAAATATGTCTTTTTGGTTTGTTTTTAGTTCATGTCAATATTTTCTGACAGTATTACACTGTTACTATCAGTTTTGTACGAACAGTAACAATCAGTTTTGTCTTCTGTTGTACACTGATTTTTTCATAAACTGATTCTGTTGAAAACTGATTCTGTTGAAAGCTGATAGACTAATAAAAGATATTTCAGTTTAGAGTTCGAGTGTAGATCAGTTTAACTCACATAAGTTTACCTTTATTATTTGTTAAAATATTAACATATCAAACTTCCTGATTGATTTTAAAGCACTCTACTACAAAAACCTTGGCCCATTCACCGCCCTTCAATAATAAATCCGATGAAAATGATTTTGTTTTGGATATCTTTTGACATGTAGCAGAGTTGTAACAAACTATTGGCTATCGTGGCTCTCTTTCTTTGAATTTTTAAATTTTTTAAAAAAATATATGTTTGGAAAATTATTTGATAAAAATGTTTTTAAAATTAAAAAATAATATATTTTGATTTTAAAAATTATATATTTTTAAAATATTTTTCAAAAGGAAGTGTCGGCGGGTCGCAAAGGAAGACCATGCCCAGTATATTTTTATGGACAGGAAGAAGGACAAGAATATATAAGAGCCAAGGGAGTAGTAATTAATTAATGGTCAACACACTTGGGACATCCACCCTCCTCTCAATCCCATCTTACAGCCGATCAATACATAAGAAATGCACGACCCATCCATCTCTCCACTGTGTGTATATATATTTTACAAATTAATGTCCTGGTNTTGAATTGATGTACAATTTTAAAATATTGAGTTTCATCTTTATTATAAATGTTATGCGATTTAAAATATATGAATGTGATAATAAATATATTAATTTATTGATTTTGGTATATACAAAATTAAATTCTACGGCATTAATTGACTTGAATGTGATATGTCAGCCTATGTAAAATGTTTTGGTCAATTTTATTACAAAATGACTTGGTAAATGAGCCATCGCCTAATATGGACAAAATGTTCCTAGAGTAATAAATGCTCACCGGAAATCCCATTTTATTCTTAAAAATATAAATAAAATCCAATTTTATTAAATTCGGTTCTTTTTCTTCCTAAATTATATTATACGTTGGTACATTTTTTTATTGGTAATAATTCGAAATAAATATCTAACAATGTATATAATTATGTATAATTTTTTTATTTACACAAGTTTTTCGCATAAATTTTGTCTTTTAAAGTAAAAATATATTTTGAACAATAACAAATATTTAATTTTTAATTTATAAAATTTTTTATACTAATGTTTATATTATAATATAATACCTACTACATTAAATGAGTAAACACATATATATAAATTTAAAAATAAAGTATTTTAGTAATTTCACCTAACATAGGGTAGATATATATANATTTCACCTACCCTTATATATATATATATATAAATTTAAAAATAAAATATTTTAGTAATTTCACCTCCTACCCTTATATATATATAAATTTAAAAATAAAATATTTTAGTAATTTCACCTAACAAGGGTAGGCTATCTTAAAAGAATCTCATGTATCAGTAGAACTTGGAGTGAAATCAATTTCATCGACTTTAATCATCAGCGCACGTGTACGTGGGAAGGCCACACGAGTGCACACAGTACAGTATGTCCCCTCCATATGTCCTTTGTTTCTTTGTTTGTCCAAATCTTTCTTTAACTTTATTATTTTAGCAATTCACGTATTTAATTATTTTTATGTTTTATTTAAAATAATTTATCTTAAATTTCTTTAAAAAGTTCAAACATAGACAAGAAAATACTAATAAAATTCTTATCAGGATTATGTCATTACACTGTATGAATGGTGACCTAACTTTTTTGTTCATGGTCTAAAAACCCTGAACAAATTGTTAGAGAAGTCGATTTATCCCTGCGAAACTTATCCGACGCACAAGTACTCAAAGTTCAGTAAAAAAAAAAAAAAATAAAATAAAATAGAATAAAATAGCCTAGAATTCTTATTCCTCAAACCTCCTCAGTGGAAACAAAAGGGTGCGACTTGTGAATTGTTATTGCATAAAAGGGAAATCTTATAGGTTGTGTCACTAGATTTTTGTGGGGGTATTGATAGAAACATTACAACTTAAATATTAAATTATTTTTGTATCGATGTGAAGACAACTTTCTATGTGGTTGCTATAATTTTACTCTTTTTGACAATTTTTTATTTTCTTTTCTCCGACTTGCAATGTTTACTATATATTTAACTTCTCGCTTTCTTCCCTAAATACATGTCTTTCTCAAATATTAAAGTAAATTAAAAAAAATATTTATATTCTCCATTCCTATATAATAATGAAAATAGTCAAGCGAATTTAATATGGTTCAAATTAAATTCAATAAATAGCATGATTGCAATGTAAGCATAAATGATAGGAAGATAGTGGGTAAACCCATTTTCAATTCTCAATCTTAATCCTATTTGAAGAAATTATGGGTGCGAATTAATAAATCAATTTCAGAAAAAAAATATGATAAAAGCTTATCATATTATGTTTAATCGAATTTTAGTCAATTATTGTTTTTATATATTTAAAAGTATATATAATTATTCAAAAAGTGATTCATATTTTGACTTTGAACGCACTGAAGTGAGCTTGGGATCACATTCTTTTTAAGCTCCAGTCAGGCCATTTTATTAACACCACGCAAGAATATTTCTTTGCTTAGATTTCCAATCATGACAAGAATATACAACCTCGAGCACAAGTTTTTAAATAGGGATCAAACTCAAGAATATAGGCAAACAAATCATCTTTAAAACACTGATAATAAGAGTAGAATCATGCATGATTTGATTGGCAAGGGAAATTGTGTTATGACCAATTTTGTTCGATAGCAAACGAGGGTCTGTTCGAGTGAAGATATGGCTTGAACATTAGTTTCCCCGTTAGCAGACTTGAATCTCCCATGGCTCCATTGCTGCGTAAAAGAAAATTTTAGTCTTTTCAAACCTTGTCTACTAATTCAGCCCATTATGGTTTTCAGTTAAAACTTGGAAGGAGAACCCAAATCTTTTGGGCTGGCTATGAGACTTGTCTTGAATTTTATCCTGTTTGATATATTGAGTTGGATATCAATAAACTAAGTTCATGCTAGTGGATTGGTTTTTTTTTAAAAAAATAATAATTTTTTTTAATCTTTATTATCAAGATCAAGATATTTTTACCCCTATGTTATATGTGAAGGATACCAATAAAAAGGTTCTAAGCAAGACAGCCCGACTCACCTCAATCTGCTTCCCCATGGTGACAATATCGGCAAGTAACAATTTTTGAACAGTCTGCTTGCGCATTGAATTCACCCGACTCTAGCAAAACATGAAGGCTCAAAGCATATGGCCCTGATTCTTGACTTGTTTAGTCTATCCATGACAGACGAAATTCGATCGATGATGTTAGCTCGATGGTATCTGTGAATGCTCAACGTGGGTTCTTTCAATCGAGTCATGAGCGTTCTTGATTGCTTTGCGTCGATTTCATCCATCACCTTAGCCAATTCATCCACAACTACTTCGAGTTTACCAGCCACCTACGTTCTCCCTGATTTTCCAGAAGTGGTGAAAATTGTTATCTCCAATCACAGTGCCAGCCTTCTCCATCATCTCTTGGTCATCGGCACACCACACAAGCTTCTCGTGATCCCTGTAACTGGTTAAACACTCAACCGTTGATCCGAAAATCCGATCACTATTTTCCAGAGCCAACCTCAACTCCTCCGTCGGAATCCCATAATCACTGATCCTGAACACTCCGTGTTCCCTAGCCAATCTAAGAAAACCTCTCACAGTACCGTTTTCTCTGAACAGAAGAGAGCCATAACCGATTTCCTCCAGTTCATGCCGAAGTATGTGTTGAGGAAGAGAACTTGGGGACCCTTAGTGACTTATCTATGTAGTCGGATGAAACTGGATACGAAGTGGACCGAGAGCCTTTACCCGTGGGGATCGGGGACGGCGAACGTCTTTTGGTAGGCATAGTATTTTAAGCAAATGAAATGTCACAAAGTTTTTGCATTTAAGGTTTGATTCAGTATGAATGGACGTGTTCAGAATTTAACGCAGTAATCACGTCTTTATTTGTGATTTTATTAAGAATTACGTGCATTTCACCACACTACATGACCAAATTATTTGCCATTTTTTGGCCTTCTGTTCGAGTATTTCATGACCAGGTATGTGTTTATACTACCCACTGAATTGCTTGAACATGTGGAAGCCCAACTTCCAGGTGCATACATTGTTAAATGTCTCATATCGATTGAATATAGATTTTGAGAGTTACATATATAGACTTGGATAATTCTCTCCTCTTGAACCAGCTTTTTGATTTAAGTTAGATCTAAGTTCCAATCTTAACATGCAACGAGTCTCTGTAATATGTTGGTCTCACTCAAACCCAAATAAGGAGAAAGCTACCAATTTTGGAGATTTTAATGACCATAAAGTTATATCACTGGACATTTTTCTCAAGCGATTTTTCCGTTTGGGGTAATTGTTGGTCTGGTGATAAATCTGACTTATAACTCAAAACTACATGCCAATACTTTAGTTTTGTAGTGTCTTTTGTTTACCTAATTATAGACTCTCTCCGGTGGTGACTGGTGAGATCCAACGTACGAAGGGCGATGATTGAGTCAGGTATGAAATTGTGAAAAATATATATTGTAAGGTAAGCAATATATTTGCTTATAGATGGGCCAACCGACCTCCTCCAGATGGACTGGGCTTGCATGTGTTCTTATTCACCTGAGCTGCTCTGTGGATTGTTCCTCAAATGGGCCCAACTGAAGACTTATCAGAGCCGGGTATCATTCTCTGATGGGCCATGTATTTCATCCTAGATCCAGAGATGAAGGTGTGTCGGATTTTGGCCCGAATTTCTCTGTCTGCTTAATTATTTTAATTTTTATTTTAAATCATTTGTTTTTGTTTTGTTACGAGATAACTGGATGTTATTCATATAACTAGCTGCAAAAATAAATAATTGAATAAGTAAATGATACATTAGAGAACAGCTATTCAGAAAGAGTAGGTCTCTATTGAGACGGTATCACAAATCTTTATCTGTGAGACGGGTCAACCCTACCGATATTCACAATAAAAAGTAATACTCTTAGCATAAAAAACAATATTTTTTCATGGATGACTCAAATAAGAGATCCGTCTCACGAAATACGACCCTTGAAACCGTCTCACACAAGTTTTGTCATTCAAAAATTGGGGAATCTTATTTTTGTTTTTGGTATGGAAAAATACCAAATATATATTTTTAGAGAAAAATCTCGTCGATATTAGTTTAAGTAATTTTAAAAAATAAACGTGTCAAGCATTACGATTTGTTAGTATATCAATTCTTGTGATATGATATTATCCACGTTTTTTTGTGACAATAAATTTTAGAATGAATATTTATTTTTTTAAAAATAAATAATTCATTTCAAAGTGCAATAAATGGGGACTTGGGAATATGCCAATTATGTCATATCTATTATCCAAATCAATTATCGAGGTCCACTAGGCGATAAAGTTGAAGTACTATCACACAAAATTA
>NW_027342193.1:186696-201390 GCF_012295235.1 Primulina huaijiensis
AGTATATGTTTTTTTTATAGAGAAATTTATAACAAATCTAAATAAGTTGAGTTATCCAAAGTTTTGTCTAATGTGACAAGTGCATTTTAATTCAACTAATATGACAATAGGAATATTGATAATTAATCTTATAATAATATTTTATTTCAATTTAGACCGTTAGCAAGTCGCTGTTACTATTTTCCAACAGAGAAATGGCATCTCCACACCCCCGCTTTGACATTAAGAAGTGTTGTTTTATGCTGCCTTTATATTTTATTACTGTTTATGTATAATAAATACTAAATAATGAACGCAATTAGAAACAAAACAAATTAATCATCCAAATAATTATCCACTTTTTTAGTTTTATTAAAATGGAATTATTACATCTACACAATTTATTCCAAAAAAGAAAACAACACCTTTAAAAAAATGAAAAGAAATAAAGCAAATATTAAAAAAATAAAATTTATCTAAATATTAGAAATTATGATGATTTTGATATGATGAACATCCGTTACGGATATCGCACCGCTGAGGTGGCGTGATGTCCTGAACATATAATAAATAAATGACACTTAAATCGATATTTTCAATCGATACTTATATAAATATCCACGATAGATGATCAGTCGATGCTTATATAAATATTCACGGTATGAGTTGTATATTAAAACTATTATATATGTACTAAGAAAATAATATTAATAGGTATAAAATGTATTTGTACACATGCGAATGAATTCCGAGGCAGCGACCTCAACTCCAGAAAACAACGCTACCAAGCCGACACCACTTTTCAATGCATTCACCCCACTCTTCAGAATTCAAAACCCCACTCTGACTTGCGAGCAGTTTTCTCATTCCGTCACCACATCAACACTCGAATAGTTTAATCCAAATCAGAAATTTTGGGAGGTTTTTATGCTGAATCATATCATTTTCTACCTTTGAGTTTGTTTTGAAAATTTAAGGACTCCAATCGTTTACTTCATCCTATATTCGTATTTCTTGCGTTTCTTTGTATGTATACATCAGTGATTGAAACTGTAAGTCTTTTTTTTTTTTGGCCTTTGCTTCGTTTTAGGGCTTCCTTCCCCTTTTGCTTTCTGGGTCTTAATCATAATTTCGCTTATAGTGAAGCTTCACCTCCAAGTTCAAGTTTTTTTTTTCCTCGAATTTCTGTTCAAAGTTAACTTTTCCCAGAATTGATATGGTTTTCTGGGGCGATGACATCTTTTTGGGTCATCGGAGGGTTAATTTTCAGTTATCAATATAAATGAGTATTTCGAAAAGAAAAGTTGTATAGAAGAGTTAACTTTTAATTAAGTTGTTATTGAAGTGTACCAGTATTTTTTATGATGATATTTATGTGCTTCTTGAAGTGTAGTCTGTATAGTATTTACAAGTGCGAAGAAACATTGTTTGGATTTTCTCGAATTGAGGTTTCAAGGTAGTATTAATTTTCCTGTAAAACAATTGTAGCTCTGAGTTCATGATGAATCACTCGGGGTCAGGGATAGGTTGACTGTTGCTAACATGAACTGCGGTGTCAAGAACGGGGGATACAGAGAGGAGGAGGTCGAGAAATCTGGTCGGAGATCAGTTGAAAGAATTTCATCACAGAATGGATCAGCAGTTGCCCCTACAGATTTGTCCATTGATGAAAGAGTGCTAATTGACGCTAAATCCCTGTTTATTGGGTCAAAAATTGGTGAGGGGGCCCATGGAAAAGTTTATAAAGGAAGGTAGGTCTGTCCATGTGTTGATGGCTCATAACATCATTCACAATATTTTTATATCTTTCTGTTATTTTCTTGCCCTTTGAGAACGATGTGAACTTATACAATTGTGTCCATTTGTGATGATGATGTTATAGTTTGTTCCGGAGGAACACGACCTTTCTATATCTATGATGTGTGTTTTACGTATTCATATGATCAATCTGGCATATTGTGTGTGCTATTAGATCTGGTGGCCAATTACTATGCATTTTATTGTGCACACACACATTAGCCACATGTCAATGCATCAGGATTCAGATGTAATTGAATCCCTTCAGTTTTCCAAAAGGAATCAGATTGTGGCTTTGTAAGACTAATATATTAACTTTCCTTACGAGGATACTTGCCACTAGTTAGTGTAATAGGACAAAGTTTAGTTGTTCTATTCTCAGTTCACGTTCGAATGGAAAATTTCATTAGCTGGTCAGGTTGGCTGCAGCATGCTTTCTTGTTTTATGTTTTCTTCAGTTGATTCGTTCGATTATAAATCCAATGTTAATTAAGTGGATAATAGTGCAATCCCTTCACAGGTATGGTGACCGAATTGTTGCCATTAAAGTTCTTAATTGTGGCAATACTTTGGAAGAGAGAGCTGTCCTTGAGAATCGCTTTGTTCGGGAAGTCACAATGATGTCTAAAGTAAAGCATGAGAATCTTGTTAAGGTGAGAGTAGTTGGTAAAAATATGCTTTTTATTTCGACTGTGGCACTGTTCTTTCAAATTCATTTTTGTTTCAGAGTGATTCGTTCCCTTGGCACTGATACATCTATTTAAAATCAGATTTCACATAGACTTATTCACACTGAGCTGCAAATCAAAATCTTTTGCTTTCCCATCTTCTAATTATGATTTCGTGCTTGCAGTTTATTGGAGCGTGTAAAGATCCTATAATGGTGATAGTAACAGAGTTGTTACCTGAAATGTCTCTTCGCAAGTATCTAAGCAGCATACGCCCTAACCAGTTGGACCTGCATGTTGCATTAAGTTTTGCTCTTGATATTGCTCAAGCCATGGATTGTTTACATGCAAATGGCATTATTCATAGAGATTTAAAACCTGGTATCTTGTGGCTTTCTGAACATCATTGGCGAAGTGTTTGGGAATATTAATCTTCTTATTTAATATCATTCAAAATTCGATTTTTTGTCACAAGTTCGTGACTATTGCTCTCCACCCTTTTTCCAATGGCACAGACAATTTGCTGCTCACGGAGAATCAAAAATCTGTGAAGCTTGCTGATTTTGGTCTTGCAAGAGAAGAGTCTCTTACTGAAATGATGACTGCGGAAACTGGGACATACCGCTGGATGGCACCTGAGGTGTGCAATTTTTATTTTACATATCATGATAAAATTTTACGACACATTCACAATTCTTTTTTTCTCTAAATTTTCCTCATTCTCTGTTTATGTTTCTTTATTTTGTAAATCTTTGCAATATTAAGTCCAAGGTATTTTTAAATGACAAAAACAAAAATTTCCTAAATAGAATTATATTCAGTCATAAATTTAAGCAATTCTTCTTATATTTTCAAATCTTCATATAGCTAAGCCAAAACCTGCTTATAAGATTTGCCCACTGATTACTTTTACCGAACTCTCCAGTTGTACAGTACTGTGACACTTCGACAAGGGGAAAAGAAGCACTACAATAACAAAGTTGATGTTTACAGTTTTGGCATTGTTCTTTGGGAATTGCTGACAAATCGCATGCCATTTGAGGGGATGTCAAATTTGCAGGCCGCATATGCAGCTGCTTTTAAGGTGCAGAAATGAGCTAAACTTTTCAAAGTCATGAAACAAAATCATTTTTATTTATAATTTATTCCTGACTACATGCCATTATTTACATGGAGATAATTGGGTTGTGTGCAACTTATAGCAAAGATTTTGAGACTTAAAAAATTGATGAATACTTTGGGATTTTATTATTGTAAGATAATTTGAAAGACATGGTGGTATAAGACCGATCTAAAAGTTGGATTTGGACTTGGACTATTTATGTTGGCTGGTAGGGATGCATAATTCATGACATACACGGATACTTCTATTATGTAGGACCCTATTTAAGTCCGAGTCTTATCTAGACTGTTAAAATTATAAAACTCTGACCAAGACTTCTGAGAAAGAAAGTAGTAATGGTGATTAATGGTTCCTAAGTTCCTTATTTTCATATGACTCGAATGTGTTGAACGTTTGTAAGAAAAATGACTCAGAAGTACTAACTAATCAGCATTTGGTTCTCATTTGAAAACGAAGCAAGCTCGACCTACTCTTCCAGAAGACACTCCACCTGATCTTGCCTTCATAATCCACTCATGCTGGGTTGAGGATCCTAATGTGCGACCCAGCTTCAGCCAGATTATTCGGATGATCAATGAATTTCTCTTCACCCTTGAACCGTCTTCTCCGTCTTTGCCTGAATCCGACTCCTCCGAGGCAGAGTTTACAAGCAATGGAGCCATTATTGAGTTTTCTCCCCCAGCAAAAGGGAAATTTTCTTTTATTCGCCAGCTTTTCGCTATGAAAAAGGCCAGAAGTTCGCAGTAGCAGGGTAAATTTTATTTGCATCTGATGAAGATTAATGAAAAGAATATGAATAGTGATAATAAAGTAGAAGAACATGTTTGATTTACTCAATCCAGGGTTTAGAGCCTGTGTATTATATGGAACTCCTATAAAATGTCATCACATTAGGTGAATGTAGCATTTCTTTTTGGTTTTAACATCCGCTCGCACGTGTGTGTGTGTGTGTGTGTTTTTTTTTTTTTTTTTTTTTTTTTTTTTTTAGTTAGGTTTCTCCAGTGTTTTCGCTACATTATGAGACATAAATTCCAAAATAAAAATCACAGTGGGTTAGGAATCTAACTGATAGTTAACAAAATTATTTTCACGAACTTTTTTTTCCTTCAGAAAACCAACCTTCCTAGATGTATTTTAATACACTTAAATATACTTTGAGAATATTATTTTTCAAAAACTTAGTTTAGTTTGATCAAGTTTATTTTTCAAAATTTTCTGAAATTATGACCGTCCATGACCATTCAAGTTGTCCGCATCCCTAGCCTTCATTTCTTTTATTAATTTGTGGACACAAAACGACATCTAAAATAGGGAAAAAGAATATTCCCACGGCAAAAGACAACCAAAGGAAACTGTATTAAAACTGGTTATAATGTATTATGTAAATCAATTTAAAAATGAATGACGAAACGGATGATTTTTCAAATCTATATTTATATAAAGTAAATGCCCTCAAAGTCGGTAACTTGCACTCCATGAGTGTCCCCATGTGAGTCAAAGTCAACTCATTTTTCCTGACCCTTACGTTGGATATAGTGAAAAGAATCCAATTCAACGGTCAGACCATTGGCTTTTGCCTGATGAAATTCGTGAATGAAAGAGCGCAGTCAACGCACAGTGGTCAGACAACCATACACACGGATGTATGAATGTTAGTCTGTTAGATACATCAAGATTAGTGACCCAACAAAAACCTGAAAATTCTGAAATAAGAAGGTTCAAGATCTGTGAGAAAATTTACCTCAAACTCAAAGCTTTTTCCGTTTTCTTGGAGTCGATATTTCTTGGTTAATTTGTCACTAGTCACCACGAAAGACTTGTTTTTTTTTTTTTGGGATGTTGTTAATATCTGAGAGAGAACTGGTTTTTCCTTCGAAGTTAGATCGCGAGCTTTATGATTATCCGATCTGCAGGAGTCGAGATTTAGTTCATGGTTGAATTATACGTTTTTCTGCTGTATGTCTGAACAAGAAATTTACTAGCCCCGCGCATTGAGATTAAGTTTAAATCGGGTCTTTTATCCTGATTGCAAAGATTGAATCTTGATTGCTGGAAGTGTTTTTCTTGCTATTGAATCGAAGTGGGATCTATTGGATTTTTATTGGACTATTGAGGTCCTGAGAATTTCTGGGATTTGTTTATTTTTGTTGGTGGGTGGGGAGGCTGGAGTGATGATATGGGGGAAAATGCGGCAGCTTTGCACACAGCTGTAAATTCGGTAGAGGCATTGGGAAGGGGGTTTGACGTGAACTATGATACGAGATTGCTTTATTGTAAAGGTGTTGTAGGGTCAAAAATTGTGGAAATTGATGAAGAGCTTACGAGAAATCTATACTTAACCGAAGACTTGGTTGTTCAAAATGTTTCAAGGGATATCAAGAACTCGCAGGAGCCAAGAGACCGTGATGGCTTTGGTGTTTGCAGTTATACTGAGGTAAAACAGTTGAAAAATGTAATATTTGGGTGTCTTTTTTCGTATTTCTTTTTTTGAATTCTGCCATCTCTTTTCATTTAGGATGGAAATAGGACCTAATAGGCTGATTGCAGGATGATGCCTTTTGTTTCCACACTAATATTCATGAAAGGGTGAGAAAAAGAACAGTTGTAGCCAAGGTGTTTGAAGAAAAAGCAAATTTTAGATTTTTGAACTGACGTTTATTGGCGATACCCTCAGTTACCCCTCTCCCTCCTATTCCTAGTGTAACTGAATCCATTGCTCTCTTTATGCCATCATATGCCTTTGGATTAAATCATGCTGCAAGGACTTTCATCGGTAAAATCTATATCATTGGTAAAATCATATGGATATAGAGAAGAAGACAAATATTATAATATTTCTTATGAAGGACCGAATAGTGGATTTGAAAATTGTAAGATGAATAGTGTATCTTTAATTCTAAGGAGTGGACTGAAGCCAGAACAGTTTAGACATTAGACATTAATACTTGAAGTTTTAATTGACATTTTATTAGGAGTAGAAAATTTTATGTTGGTTCTAGTCAGGAGGAGATAATAGGCTTTCCTACACTTGAGAGATATGAATCATATAAATCGTTTTTTTGACATCGCAATCCATCTGAGAATTATACGTATAATAATAACAAATAAGAGCTTTTGTAAAGATTGTAGAGGGAACGGATGCAAACACGCTAAAATTGTTATGATGTTTTTCCATTTAGGAGTGTATAATAAGCAGAAAAGTTGCATTTTTCTATGCATCTTCTTTGTCATCAACATAACCAGACAAGCCTTAATCCGGAATATGATGTCACTTTTGTTTTATTAATGTTCTTATAAAATAATATGGGAGATAGGTACACGAAGGACTTCCCCACATTTATCTATGGAGTAGGTTGCTCTTTCTGATTTTCTTCATTAAATATATTTCCAAAATTTTCCAAAGGTTTAAATTTTTTCTAAAAAATCCACGCGATCACCGCTACCATTTTATGAAATGTCTACGGAACTGGAACAACAACCTCCACGACAATGTCTATGATTGTTTCGGTGGACCATGATAATGATGGAAATTGAAGCCTTTGTTTTGTCTTCATGTACGAAGGAATTTCATTGTTTGTCCACCAGAACTTGATGAGGGGACTCTTCTCGTTTTCACCATCATTTTGGTCCATTTAGATCATACAAATAGCGGTTGCGTAATCCCTTTTTCTACACTTCCTTTGGTCTCATGCTTGTACCTCTCCATCTGATGAATACTGTGATGATTGGCATTGACTAGGATACCAATGAATCCTATAGTAACAATTGATGGTGAATGTATGATTATTCATCAACTTTTGATGCTTTTTGACCACCAATTAGAAGTTAATATGAGCCGAATGTAGCGTCTTACTAAGTGAAACGTGAATGCAGATGGTAGAATACTTTAACAAAATGGCTGATCTCTCTGGATATACCCCACTTGGTAGCTTCAATGCTGCATTCAGCTTTACTGGTTCTAAGCATGTGGATGCTGCTGCCACAAAATCTCTTTGCATGGATGGATATTTTATCCCACTGGCTAAAATTCAGCTTGTTAAATCACCCATGGTTTTGAATGAAAATGTTAAAAGAGCAGTCCCAACATCATGGGACCCGCCTGCTTTAGCGAGGTACAGACTGGTGGACAATTTTTCGTAATTGTATATGCATACATCTTTTTGCAAGGTATACGACACTTAATTGTTGTATTGTTGTAACTTCGGACAGCTTCATCGAAAATTTTGGCACACATGTTATTACGTCCGTAACTATTGGCGGTAAAGATGTGATCTATGTCAAACAGCACCTATCATCACCTCTGTCTATGATGGAAATCAAGAATTATGTTCAAGATATTGGAAACCAAAGGTTTTCAAGCACAGAAGGCCTTGCAAGTTCAGGTCTATTAAATTTCAAGGTTAAGGCTAGTTCCACTGTATTTCTTGTTTTACGTTTCTTGATCTTTGTGACATAATTTTTTCCTCTGTGTCTAGTTCCACTTCATTTCTCTCACATTTTCTTACCTGTTTGAATAATTCAGGGTACCGATCCTTCTCTGTTCAACAACCAAGGGATTTACCCACAGCCAGCTAGTGCAGCTTATCTCTCCGGTAGCAGTAAAGAGGTATGCAAAACCTTACTATTGTCAACATGAAACAGAAAGTTAATTGCTCATTGTGTTTTTGCACTTCCTCTCTGTCACGACCAGCTCACCACCAGCAAATTCCGAGCCCAACCCAACTTCTTCAAAAGATATTGTTTATCAAAGACACACTCATGGGAAGTACAAGGGGTAGATTAGATCATAGGATTCTAGATTTATCTTGTTTTTAAATTCCTTAAATAAGAGGTTATCTCAATTAGTTGGGAAAATATCATCTAGGAAGATATCATTTGGATTAGATAGGGTTTTTATTTAAATTAGTTAGGAAGATATCATTTGGATTAGATTGGGATTCTTATCTTTTAGTTTGGACTGTCAAAACCTTGTATATATATATATATATATCTATCTATCAGAAGTGAGGAAATAAAGGCATCGAATTGTGTTGCTTCTACCAAAGTCGGAGATCGTGAGGTTCTCTCTTTATTGAGCCTCAATTTCCCAATTATCAAAATAGCGAGACGTGCCCGAAAATCTCAGAAACACGCTCACAATCTTGCGAGTGGTGACTTCTCCATAAATCGCCCCATAACTAGTTCCATTACCTGCGATCGTAACACTCTCCCTCTTAGGTAAGTGTGTGGAGTTTGACCATTGTATAGCACACCAAATATTGATCCAAGAAATGAATCACGGAGAACTTGGAAACTTGCCTTGTTGATGTGCTCATGCTGTGTGACTGGAATGCAGATATATTGATCTTGAACTGAAAGAATGAAATTTATTTGCTTATATAAAAATAAGTCTACCTTGGAACATTTGTCAATCCCACTAAAATGAATAAAAAGTGTTTGTAAGAATTGTAACATTCTTGCAATCTTTGACATAAGGTTTTTTGCATCCTTGGATCACATTATTATTTAAGGAAAAATTTAGTATAAGTTTCTGGTAAGGTTGATTTTTCCGGTTCAATTGTGCAAATCTTCTAATAATCGTTTTGTCCACTTAAATGTCTTTTGATATTATGCTCCCAGTATGCCAAATCGTTCTAATCACGTCTATTGTGGCTGACCCATCCTTGAGGAGGAATTTTTTATTAAAAAATGTGTTAAGCACTAATATATAAAGCAATTCCCCTACCTGTTCAGCTGATATTGATCATCACTCTGATTTGCTATACATTGCCAATTTGATATTTGTGACAAATGCTAATAGATTTAAGGATTGATTTTAGTTTTGAACATTATTTTGGAAGAGATTACGTGCTTCAAAGTGTTGGGTTTATAAACAAGCATTATGTTCAAAAGTCTTCATCATTATCAATTAAATAGAGTAATTGTTGCGGGGAATCACGTTTGGATGATAATGATGCAAATTGTGGCCTTATGATAGATTGCTTCTCGAGTAGGTGTACAATCCTTTTTTAATTTCCCTGAAACCCAAACTTCACTTTTGCTAATTGAAAATTGTTGTTGGTGTAATATGTAATTAGGTACCCATGTGTGGTACTAGCAATAAATGGTGTCAATAACTTTATTCGCTCTTCCAAGTGGAATACTTGTCGAAATTGAAGCAATACTTAATCTGGAATCACACCTAACGAATTTTTTGTATCTCGTGCAGGATGTTACTGTCATATTCAGAAGAAGAGGAGGGGATGATCTGGAGCAAAGCCACACCCAATGGGCAAGAACAGTCCCATCTTCTCCAGATGTCATTGAAATGTCATTCTTTCCGATAACGGAACTTCTTGATGGAGTTAGAGGAAAGGAACATTTGTCTCGTGCCATCGCTCTCTACCTAGAATGTAAGAAATTCCGTCTTTGTCTTCTGGATTATCTCCTGCCAATAAGAATTTACAGTGACTCAACAGTGTTGATTGGAACGTTTTTCCTGAAAGATCGTAATTAATGTCTTTTGCAGATAAGCCTCAGATTGAAGAGCTGAGATATTTTCTGGAGTTTCAGGTCCCTCGAGTATGGGCCCCCGTACAGAATCTTTTTCCTGGGCAACCAAGAAAGGAACCTGTTTGCCCATCCTTACAATTTAGCATGATGGGACAAAAGCTATATGTCAGCCAAGAGCAAGTATGTGTGAGTTTATTGATTCATTTATTTGTTCTTTAAGGATTGCCAATTGAAACTGGAACTGGCAATAGAATATCCTACATCAGCCGTCCTGACATGAAATCATTTGATGAATGCTAATATAAACCGCATGCTCAAAGGTTTCAAAGTTTTCAAAATCACAATAAATGGAAAGGCATGAAAAAGTTGTACAAGTAAATCGAGGTTTAAGAATTTGTGCATCTTTTGCATGCCATTCATTGCATGCAAGTTCGTCTATAAAGTATGGAACTCTTTTCCTTTTTTTGGTATATGGCATACAGATAAACTTGTGACTTGTCTTGATATAAATTATGCAGGTATCAGTCGGCCGGAAACCCGTAACTGGAATGCGATTGTGCCTTGAAGGATCGAAGCAAAACCGGCTTAGTATCCATCTTCAACACCTTGTGTCTCTTCCAAAGATCCTCCTGCCATACTGGGACTCACACATAGCAATAGGGGCTCCAAAATGGCAGGGGCCTGAGGAACAAGACAGCAGATGGTTTGAGCCTGTAAAGTGGAAGAAATTCTCTCATGTGAGCACCGCACCAATTGAGAACCCAGAAACCTTAATCAGTGATCTCACGGGTGTGTTCATTGTCACTGGGGCTCAACTAGGTGTGTGGGATTTTGGGTCAAGAAACGTCTTGCATATGAAGCTGTTGTATTCGAAGCTTCCTGGATGCACGGTAAGGAGATCTTTATGGGATCATGTTCCAAATGATAAGTCGATAAAACATAGTAGTATAGAAAATCAGGATGAGTCGGGTTCAAGTTCGGGGAAAAACTATGTGGGGAACGAGTTGGCAAAATTTATAGACATGTCTGAAATGAGAAAGGGGCCCGAAGATAGCCCGGGTCACTGGTTGGTGACAGGAGGTAAGCTTGGTGTAGAGAAAGGGAGAATTGTAGTGAGAGTGAAGTACTCGTTACTTAATTACTGATTGAGTTGGCGTGTGTGGCAAATATAGTGTACATTGATCCTTGTTGATTGTGTGTGTACGAGCGTGTGTTGGTTACTTGTTTACATAGGACTGGTTTCTGATCCACAATTTTCTTAACTGATGATAGCTTGATGTCTTCTGGTGTATAAAAAAATGTGGCCTGCAGATCTCTTATTCAAATGGGGTTTGTACTAGAACATCCAAATATAAGTAGGTATCGAGAAGATTATCCATTACTATGATAAGGAGATTAATAAAGAATTATGGGACTTGAATATTTAATATTAAAATGACATATAAAAAAATAAATAGTATGAATGAACAAATAAATATTGCACTTGGGTCGTTGTACAATTCAAAGCCAAAATATGAAAGGTTCAATTCGATATAATTTTTAAATTTAAGTCATCACACAATAAAAAAATATATTTTAAAATTAGTAAATCATTATAATGACGTGACAACTTTATATTAATAATATTTAGAAACAAAATATATTATCACAAGTTAAAATATATTAATTTATAGTCATACAAGAATGGATCCAAGGTGTGGTACTAAATCTAGGTATAGATGTTAAAATGAGATAAGTTTGTCGATTTGACCTGTCTCGTCATATAAAATAGGAGGATTGAGTTGACAACTTCTTAACATACCAAAATACCATACGGACCTTGCTCGCCCCACCTAGTCGTGCGTCCCTAGCCTGTCAAATTACACGTAAAATTGGGTTGATCCTTCTCCACTACATAAAATAGATAGGTTGGATTTGTGTTTTCTCAACCCGCCAAAAAGACTGGCCACCCCACCTAATGGCTGGTTGCGGCAGGTTGTAGATCGACTTGTCCTGCTAACTAAATTTGACATTTCTAATCTCAAGACCTGTTTCAGAATCGTTTGTAGACTATTTATCCAGATTCGAGTTGACTTTAAATCATGTGCATTGTCATCCTTATATAAGATTCAAATGATCGTTGCCACTAAAGTAATGAAATCATACCAATACGTTTAAGATCAAACCAGTTCTAGATTTAACGAGTTATAGATCTGAAAGAAAATCGTTTGGACCGGTCTGAATACGATTTCATACTTACTGTAATTCATTAAGTGCTACAAATGGTTGAAGACTTGAAGTAACTCTTCACACAATTTCTTAAAGACTCTGAAATTGGAGCTACCAAGGCATTTAATCCAACTCCAACGACCAACTGCACAAGCAATATCTCCTCGTGATTAATTAAATTATTAATCCACAACTAACGAGCCAGTGGTATATATTTATTTATTATTTGTTCTCTCTATAAAAGCACCACATAGGACCAGCATCTCTACACACACTAAATTACTTAATATTACTTTCCAAAACCCGAAATGGCAGCTGCAATTAAGGTTATGTTCCTTCTGTCAATGTTGGTACTCTTGGCCATGGCTCCCGGTGGAGAGGCTCAGATGGGGTGCGGCACGGTGATTTCATACTTGAATCCGTGTATCCCCTATGTCATGAGCACGGGTCCTCTGGGCAACTGCTGCAGCGGGGTTAAAAGCCTATACTCCGCCGCAAAGACCACACCTGACCGGCAGAGCGTGTGCACCTGCCTCAAAGGTCTTGCACAGAACTACGCTGCATATATCAGCAAGGCCGCCTCACTCCCTGGCCTGTGCCACGTGAACATTCCCTATAAGATCAGCCCTTCTACTGATTGCGCCAAGGTGGAGTGAACTCGAGCTACGGCGGCCGTGACGCAGACTTCTATATATCTATTGAATGAATAAAATATTTTTACCCATCGCCGGCCCTGCAGGTGAAATATATCATGTTGACCTCCTGTATTAATCAGTTAATCAAAACTCAGTTGTCGATCATTAATGTGGCCAGGTTAATTACATTTTCCGCAATTTTTATGCTTCATGATCATTCAGGACGATGAAACACATCCCATGTAATGAAATCGTCGTATCAAACAAACAAGATACAAGAATATAATAAAGAACACACCGTGATATACATACATAAGCGGTTGGCCCTCTTCTTCCAGCCGTCATATGTTGACATAATCTAAAAATATTGAACCGCATACTCTGATCCAATCACATACTACTGTATCGATTCTTAGTACTAATCTATATGGAAAATGTTCAACTGGAAACAAATCGACACCCATATTTAATATTTCCCGGTGTATTAAAACTCGTATCCAATCCAGGATTCTTCCACTTGATATAATGTAATTTCGGTTGTGTTTTAATGATTTGAAGGAATAAAAGTGTTGTGAAAAATGATTCGGCACTCTGTAATAGGTGCAATCAAGATTGCTCCGACCGGATGTCGCCTAGCAGATGACGCAACACTGTGCATAGTAAAAAAAATTTTGTTCTATAATTACGTTAATGGAAATAATTAAAATAGTGTCGGTGGTTCTTATTTATGTTTTCTGCTTTTCAATCACGTTTATGGTTTAAAGTAACTTATGAATATGTAAGTAATTGATTGTAGTAGTCAGTTGATTATAAAGTATTAAACCAATTATTATTGTTACATATCTATTATTTACCTTAAATCATTTATTTGTATGTGGTAATTAGTTAGCAAAATAGATAATTATTGTACATTCAGTAACACAAAAACTCTTGTGAGAGGGTCTCACGGATCAATTTCGTGGGTCGAATATCTTATTTGGGTCATCCATGAAAAATTATTATTTTTATGCTAAGAGTATTATTTTTTTATTGTGAATGTCGGTAAGGTTGACTCACGTCTCACAGATAAAGATTCGTGAGACCGTCTCACAAGAGACTTACTCATAAAGTAAAACAATTATTTTTACAGTATCACTATGACTATTTTATTTGATATTTAAAGAATATAGATCATAATAGAAATTTTTAAAAATTTTATCTCTCGGACAAACTTATAAATTCAATACACAGAATTTGATAGTATGTGATCTTTTGATTTATAATTTTTAATCTATATAAAATTTTTAATTATTTATCAAATTTTAAGAAAATAAAAAAATCTACAGTCAAGTAAGTGGTAGAAATATTGCATATAATTTGACTATGATACAACTTTAAAACTTAAAAAGCAGCTGATTTCAAATTTTCAGTAGTACAAATTATTTGATATTAAAAAATGGATCATAAAAAACAAATAATTTGAAATGTCTTTTATATATATATATATATATATAAGCACTAAACACATACATATATATATATAAATATATATATATAACAATGATTCGTAAAAGTTTGAAAAAAAAATAAATTATATACTTTTTAAAGAATTATTCCTTAAATAATATATATGAAAATTACTTTATTGAAAAAAATTATATATTCAAGTCTATTTGTTCTTTCAAGTGAGATAATAACTATACATATGAAAATTTTATAATTAATGCATATATAATTTTGATATAAATTTTAAAAGAGACTAAAAATTCAAAAAAAATGAAAATCTGAAAAAATAAATTAATTATAACAAATA